>NC_061122.1:158445781-158701278 GCF_002878395.1 Capsicum annuum | reverse complement strand
CCAAGTGCTTTTGAGTTCTGCTTTTTATCTGCATACCGATGGTCAGGCTGAGCGGACTATCCAGACCTTAGAGAATATGTTGAGAGCTTATGCACTTGACTTTAAGAGAAGTTGGGATGATCACTTACCGTTGATAGAGTTTGCTTACAATAACAGTTTCCACTATAGTATTGGCATGGCTACATTTGAAGCCTTATATGGGAGGAAGTGTAGATCACCCATAGGTTGGTTCGAGGTGGGTGAAGTGGCTGTGAGTGGTCCTGATTTGGTATTTGAGGATATGGAAAAAGTTAAGTTGATTAGGGAAAGGTTGAAAACTACGCAGAGTCATCAGAAGTCATATGCGGATGTTAGAAGAAGAGACCTTGAGTTTGAAGTTGGTGACCTAGTGTATCTGAAAACTTCACCCATGAGGGGGGAGAAGAGATTCGGAAAGAAGGGAAAGCTTAGTCCCCGTTATGTTGGTCCTTACAAAATTCTTAGCCGTGTTGGTAAGGTAGCTTATGAGGTTGAGTTTCCTTCCGAGTTGTCCTCTGTTCATCTAATATTCCATGTCTCCATGCTTAGAAAGCATATTAGCAATGTTGTGGTAGTGGATTCCTCTGTGAAGGCTGGCATTCAAGAAAATCTTTCTTTTGATGAGATTCCTGTTGAGATTCTTGATTTCAGTGTTCGAAGACTAAGGAACAAAGATGTTCCCTTGGTCAAGGTGTTGTGGCGAAACCAATCTGTTGAGGGTGCAACTTGAGAAGCTGAGGCGGATATGCGATCCAAGTACCCGCACCTACTTTTCGCGAACTCCGATCAAGCCGAAGGTACCGTTCTTTCCTAAATCATGCACTTTTGATAAAAGTTGCAGCAGTTAAGCTGTCATTTATTATGTGTTCAGCTGTAGTTTCTTGAATTTATGCATTCTATGTAGCATTCGGAGTGAGAAATGATGTGGTGATGAGTCTAACGAATGGTTTCAGCTGTATTCTCTATTCCCTATCTAATCTTGTCATATCTAAATTCATTCGAGGATGAATGTTTCCAAGGGGGGATGATGTAATACCCTGGGAAATTTTTCGTTGAAATTTTATGCGTAAACGTGTTGGATTCTATCTTCTAGAATGAATTATAAATTTTCTGTGTGGAATGTCTTATATTATGACCCACCATTATGTAGATTATCGAATAAGCTTTCCAAAGATATGTGGATCATCTAAAACGGACACCCGAGCGACGAGTTATGAACATTCCGATCGAACCATGAATAGTAGTGAACAGTAAAACATGTAGGAAAAAGTACTGAGGCCAGGCGTATTTTTGCTCCAACTTTAAATGATCATAACTCCATGTACATAATGATTTGGGTGATCTACTATATATCAATAGAAAGCTCTGTGAGTCCTCTTTCCAATGAAATTGGTTTCATCCAATTTTTCTATTGGAGAAAAAAGTTATGGTCGATCTACTTCAGCCTACCAAAAGTGAATTTTTGGGTCAACTTCAAATGATCATAACTCCTCGTACACAATGATCTGGGTGAGATACTATATATCAACGGAAAGATATGAGAGTCTTCTTTCTAATGAATTAGTTTCATCCAATTTGGATATCGAAGTAAAACGTTATGGTTGATCTGCTTGAGAATATCAAAACAGTCCACCAAATGACAGATTCAAAAAAAAAATTGATTTTTAGGGGCGTTTTGGTCATTCCCCCTCACCCACATTCCATCCAAACCCTATATTAAAGCCTATTAGAAGCATTATATATTATATTTCATCAAATTCCCTCAAAAAGAAAACCCTAAGATCCTACATCCAACTTCAAGAACCTCCAAAGTTCACCATTAATTCTGCAAATTTATTCAAGATTCCAAGTTCCTAGTTCAAGAACTTCAAGAACCTCCAAAGTTCACCATTAATTCTGCAAATTTATTCAAGATTCCAAGTTCCTAGTTCAAGAACTCCAAGAACCATCATTCAAAGGCACGATTAACATCTCAAAAATGAGTATCGATCTAAAGTTCATCATTCAAGGTATGTGGGGTTTTTCAACAAGAACTCTCTTTCGATCTTATGCCCAAAAGTACTTTTCTTTACAAAGGCATGATTTTTACTTGATTTTTAAGAATTTAAAGCATGAACCCGTATCTTATGATGATTATTATGAAATCTAGATATTTATGATTTTGAAAGATGAATTTACATGTTTGGAGATATAAAGATGAATCTTGAATGATATTTATCATGATTTTGATATTTGGGTTGTGAATCCCCATTGGAAATTGTGTTTTTTTTAGAAAGTGTGTGTTATAAGCACGTTGATGTTAAATATTTGAAATATTTTGAATGATTTGACCTTTTGATCTTAATAGAGTTGTTTTGAACTCGAGTGTGAAAGAAATCTACAACGTGGTTGATTTTGATAGATGGGAAGCATGATGGCTCCCGATGTATATTTATATATTACTGAAATTGTTTTGTTGTGGATTGTCTTTGAAATGATCTGAGCTAAGTCCGGGAGAAATCTTTAGCACCGAGTGGGAGGTATAAAGCGATCTTACTTCCCTAGAACTACGTGCCCCCATAGGAGTGAGCCTGAGGCTGATTTATATAGTGATCACTAGTTTGTGTGGATTTGATATCGATAGTCCTACTCCGATGGCAAGGATAGGACAGCTCTCCCCAACGTGGGTTATACGTTGGTCTCCATGTAGCTCACATGATTTATGTCGGTTATAGGATCTCCCAGTGTGTGTGTGTTTCCTTGTGTCTATGGTGAACGGTGAAGTGCTTTGAAAGTGGAATTGTGAAAGTTATTCTTTCGAAAGATTTAAATGATATTTACATTATGAGAATTGATATTCTTGATGAACTAAAAATGATTGACAAATTATATAATGGCTCACATGTGTTATTATACTTATTTCATCCTCTCATGATTATGATGATTTTTCTTCGGGCTATGTGAGTCTTTCATTCATCCTGCATATATCTTATAAATATTTATGATGATCATGTTTATAAAACTGCATACACCCCCATATACTCGATTCCTTTCCATGGTACTGACCCACATCTTTGGATGTGGGCTGCATTTTCTCAGAATGTAGGTTCAGGTGCTCAGTTCCAGGTTCAACAGTGATTCTTCGGACACGCTGTTCTACATCCTCTATTGTGGTGAGTCCTCATGTTCCGAGGACATGATGTCTGATGTTGGTTTCACAAAATTATTTACATTTGATAACTGAGTATGAGTCAGTCGGGGCATGTCTCAATGGCTCGCTGGTTTTATTGATTTTCTTAGAGGCTTGTCAGACTAGTATAGATGTTGGGAGTTGACTAATAAGTCATATTTTGTTATCATTCTGAAATTTTTTTATTCTTGGATGATGATTACTCTGTTGATATTTAAGGGTTATTTATGGAAACCCTGTTGATTTGTGTTGAACTAAATGAAAATGGCTCAAAGGGTTAGCTTGAGGCTACGAGACGCTCTGGGACCCGTTTTCGGGGCATTACATGTTTATTGTTGAATAAGTTTATGTTTATTGAAATTTGACAAGGTGAATTTATCACACTTTTTTTTTCCAAAAAATTCATAAATTATTTAATGTTTTTGAGGTTTTAACGTCTTGTTATTTTGATTTTGATTTAAGTAGCCTTCGAAATGAAAAATCGGTGAAATCTTCACCTACAATCTCGCTGTTATTGAAGTACTTTCTTCTCATTCTTTAATGTTTATAGCGTTTTAATATTTTATTTTTATTTTTATTTTGATTTTGATTTTGTTGTCTTTAAAAACAGGAAGTCTTCACCAATAATTTTTGTATCATTGGGGTACTTTCTTCTCATTCATTGTTCATTAGTATTTATATGAAAAAGCTTGGTTGGAATTTTATGTATTGTGATGTGGAATTGTATGTTAACATGAATTTTCTGATACTTATGTCTTAGTTGAAATGCTTTGAGTTATAAAGAAACTTATAATATTACCATAAAACTTAAGTGTAAGCACCACTTAACTCTGTTGCATGACATATAGATTTTCTAAGTCTCTGCATGCATGTTGATTAATAATATATCCTACAGAATCAATAATTAGAAAAAATGTGTATGTTTCAGTTTCGGACAATACTTTTAGATGAAAAACTGAAGCATCACCACAAAAGATAGTTCCTTTCTTTCTTTCAAAATATTTATCACAATTTTATTTTTTTAATAGTCAAACTAAATGAATTTTTATCAATATCTTAAGATATATTGTTTAGCATTTTGATTCGAGAAAAGTATAGTATTTTTGATAAACTTTTCTAATATCTATATTTTGATTTTAAAATATTAAATTAATCTAATTTATTAGCAGTGGTTCAAGCAACTCACGTGGTTCTTGATGATAATTATAAGGTGAACTATAGTGGGGAAAGATTGATAGGGTTGTAATGGTGCCCTAAAGCTGGCTATAATTAATATAGTTGAGGTGAAGTTGATATAGGAAGAGAAAAATAACGTAGGGGTGGGGAAGAAGAAGCTAAATGAAAAAATTGGAGACAAAAAAATATGAAATGTAGATATAAAATTTAATTGAATTGAAGGAGGGAATAGTATACTAGAGATAGTTGTAAATAGAGGGCCCTCAATAATCTCTAATGCTATTTCTTTTGACCTATTTTTTAACCTAAAAAATGAAACAAAAATGTTAGAATATTTCTTTTTGGACATACTTGATAATAATACAGATTATTAAGCGGAATTGATGAAGGATTTGTTTAAGAAACATGAATTGGAGTTGAAAAAGAAATTTAACATGATTGAAAAAATTAATAATGATAAGAAGCATGTGATTGACTCATTGTGAACAATTTTGAATTAATTCGTCACAAACGAATATATATTAATAGAAAAAAAAAAGACTAGCATAGTTATATGTTAAAACTAAATTATTTTAAGGAATACTTATTTTATTAACGTTAAATATATAGGTACACGTGCAAAGCGCATACACTAAACTGGTAACATATTAAAAATTATTGGGCTATTTACAAATATACTTACAACATAAAACTTTAATCCATTCTTTCAAGGGTGAAAATCATTTTCACCCCTTAACTTTGCTCTAAGAATCAAATTCTCCCCTCAACTTTGAACAATAATCAACTTCTCTCCTTTATCCTAATTAAATATATAAAATGCCTATTATACCCTTTCATTATGAACTTTTTTCTTACTAATTTAAAAATTATGATATTTATATTTTACTAAATTCATGTGATAAATTTTTCATAAAAACATAAATGTATCTTTTGGGTGGAAAAAGTAAAAAATATTAATTAAGTATATAAGTTAATATTGTTCTAGAATGAAATCAAATAGCATAATGAGAAAATTAATTTTATAATAATAATCAAAACTTTAATATTTATTTATACAAGTAAAAATAGTACGTAATAATAACTATACAAATATATTTAAATGTAGAAAATATAAAATAATTAATTAAATTAAGGTTAAATTTGTAAAGATTGTATTTGTATAGATTTTGAAATAATTTTAAACTATAATTTAAGTTATACTCCATTAGTGACAATCAAAATTTATTTTTTATATAGACAACGGATAATGTCCCTGCCATTTCATATTACTTGATCCTTATATGAAAAATAGTTGTTTTAATTTATTTGTCCAATTTATAAAATTAAGAAAAATTTAAAATATTTTTTATTTTGAACCTTAGTATTAAATAACTACAAAGTAGTAGTCAAATGTAAAGTTTTAAAATAATATTAATAAGGATATTTAGTAAATATACTTCTAATTAAAAAAATTTTAAGGGGCGTATCATATCAAGAAGGATCAAGTAGTATGAAACGCAAGGAGTAAGCGAGTGTGGAAAGACAAAAATATACATAAATGGATACACATACATATACACATGTTTAATGGATATAATGTTGAAATAACAGTCATAAAAGTAACATTCAATTTATGATAAATTCATAAAAGTATTATTGTACTTAGGAGAAATGGTCTAATAGACACCTGCACTTATCTCCGTTTGTAACCTGGATCCTTCTACTCACTCTTTTATCAGTTGAACCCTCAAACTCATAAAAACACAATATTTTAAATCATTTTCTCATTCAATTAATGTGTGTACTTTACTCGCCTATATGTGAAATTCCACGTCATTATTTTTATGACACATAAAAAAATATTAAAAAATAAATACATATAAAACATAAATAATATAAAATAAAAAAAATGAAATACCCATCCCCCGACCCTCCAACCCTCACCCCACTCCAACCACCACCCTAACTCAATTTCAGTTTTCTCGTGAATCCTCCCACACTCCACTCCTCTTTTTTTCCTTCTTCTTTCTCCTTTGAGGTTATATATAAATATAGTAGACTCTATTAGTTTAGGATTTGAATTTAATGGATTGTGAATTTTTCATTGAATTGATTTCCTAATATAAGTCAAAACGTAATGAATTGGACGCCTAGTACTATGGCTTCATCTTTAGATTGAGGTACGTTAATTGATTGTTGATTTTTACTTTATGATTATGGAAAGGTAGTGAAAGAAAGGATCCAGATTTATTAGGATCCAAATTGAATTGGGTATTTTATTATTTTGAAAATTTTAGGGTCATACGAAGATAGGAAGCATAATGCAATTTTTTCATTTACTGATGTTGATTTTGTGAAGATTTCCACTGGAAAAATGAATCCTCAAATTGCTTTTATGAGGTAATTTATGGTTCTCTTTCCACTTGTTTTGCTGGTGAAGCTCACGTTCTTCCAATCTTATTGTAGTAATGGAGAAAAAAAATAGAGAAAGGAGAGTGCATTTGGATTATTAAAATAAAATAATTTTGTGATTATTTTTTTTGATTTTCAGTCATCAATTGTAGAGAAAGGGAGAGAGAGTTGGATCAGGTAGGGTGAAGAAGATGAAATGGAGAAGAAAGGGTGAAAATGGTGGATGGTGGATGGTGGGTGGGATTTTTTTTTGGGGAGGAGGGGGTAGTAGGTAGAAGTTATTTTATTCCTTTATAAATTTATTTATTTTTTATAATTTTAATAGAAATAGAGTGTTTCACTTATTAAAAATGCGTGTAAAACACACATTTTTTCACTTCACCAATTTAATCTCACATATGCAAAAAGGATTTAAAATATTCTGTATTGATAGATTTAAGGGTTCAGATGATAAAAAGGTAAGTAAAAGTGTCAACGTTACAAATCAGGACAAGTACAAGGGTCCACCAGACCCTTTTGCCTTCTACTTATAATCTTAATTAACTTAAATAAAAAGTTATCAATTTCAAATTACTTCTTTCCTTCTCTCTAGCTTTTTTTTCTCCTTCCTCCTTACAAAAAAACTTATTGTTTCTTCAACTTTTTTTTCCTTCCATAACTTTTTTTCTCCTTCATTCTTACTACAAACTCATTATTTCTTCAACTTTGTTCTTTTTGAAGCTTCATATTTTATTTCTAGAAGTTCTCACTCCTCTTAAATTGTAAGTATTCTACTTACATAAATATATATATATATTTATATATACCTAATCGATCGGGTAAAAAAAGATCGATGATTAATCTATCGGAGAAAGTCAGTAATATATATGTAATTGGTTAGATTGATCTGTCGAATTATAAAAGATTGATAATTAATCAATTGGATTGGTCCTAGATCTAAAAATGACCAATGATTAATTTATCAAACTAATTAGTATAATGGATCAGCTATTGAATAACATAGAAGATCGGTATATAACATAGATCGAATCAATAAGAGATCTGTCTATATATCGATCGGATTAATAACCGATTTATCCACTGCAAATCAGATTTTAAATTTATTTGTAAAAATATTTAAAAGATTTTGGTGGGAGGGATTTTGTTTAAATTCTGGACAGTTGGTGATTTGTGAACTAATTTGTAACTTCTAAAACTAGTAACTAAATTTTAATCATGAATAAATTTAAATATTCAAAAGTGGGTCATTCCATAGAAAAATTATAGTTTATTTAATTAAAAAGTAGATTTGAAGAGGTCATTTAACAAAGAATTTCTAAAATAAGTAGTTTATTTGTTCGGTAAAAAATTGTTAATATGTTATTTCTACTCAACATGACGAAAATACTCTTTAACAAATTTATAAGAAGATATAAATTTTAAAATACCTTTGCAAAGAAAAGGAGGATTCACATATAACAATGAAAACGAAGAGCAAGTTTAGAAGATTTGCTTTGAAAAGTATATTTTGAGAATTAGAAAAAAATATTAAGACTAGAATAGTAAACGTACTTAATCAAGCCAAAAGAGTATTTATTGTTATTATACGGTTACAAAATTTGTATGTTTCTATACAAACTTCAATACTAAGTTCAAGAATGGTTTTCAAGAAGTTCAACACCTTCAAACACAAGATCAAATGAATATTCAAATGAACTATCGAAATGAAGTGTTTATCAACTTTTAAGAAATAAAGATGAAGTAGAAATTTAAAAACTAAGTCCATCGACTTCATGGTGTGTCCTTAAGGAATTTATTCTCCTCAAGTAAC
This sequence comes from Capsicum annuum, assembly GCF_002878395.1. NCBI lineage: Eukaryota > Viridiplantae > Streptophyta > Magnoliopsida > Solanales > Solanaceae > Capsicum > Capsicum annuum. The sequence continues at coordinate 158,692,714 of NC_061122.1, read as the reverse complement.
TAAGGGTATAAAATCTTTCCTCCCAGGAAAAAATGGTTCACTTTTTGCAAGTAGTACCTCAAACTTTCAAAAACTTCAAATGCACTCAACGGTTTGATGATCGCACGAGAGTTTTAGACGAAGAAAAAGAAGATTGTTTTCAAATCACAAATGTACCTATACCTGAGGATAAGTTCAGGTGTTTATACCTACTAAGTTCCCCTTCAAAAAAGAAGTAATGGTTTATGAAAAGAGATAACTTTTCTAAAACAGTACCTGTCTGCACCCAGTTCGCGCTGGATATGCATTAGACATGCGGCCGTAGGTAGCATTTAGGCCATTCCAGTGGCTTCTATGCTAAACATGCGCTAGGTCTGCACGCGCAAGTTGCTTCTTTTGTTGAAACAATATGCCTCTTCCTTGAAGGATCACGTCCCTTTGAGGTGCATTGTGTATGCGTCACACTTTATCTAAAATCATCCGCATATGGAGAAAAAATATTTTTATTATATTTTTGGATTAAACTTTCACTTATTTTCAAGTTTTAAATAAAAATTTATCCAAAATATTAATCTCTCGATCATTTGCCAAATCCAAATCCAAATTCGAAGCCGAAGCTGAAAATGAGTCAAGCGAGCAACGACGCGAGGCATCTCTTTATTCTTGCTTCACTATCCATAGAAGGAATGTTTCTTAATATAAACACAAGAATATTCCCTTCTCCCAACAATGTGGGAGAACTTGACTTTCTTAAGTGACATTTCACTTTTTCTTCAATTGTTTCCTTCATTTTTCATTCAGACATCTAACTTAAAACCTAACAATCCCCCACATGAATGGAAATGGCTATTTTATCAAAAAATTTGTGGAAAAGTATGTGATCAATAAGAAAAGACTGATTGCATCGGGATAAGTAGGTTTTTCTTTAAACTTTCCATAGTGAATATGCATCGGATGCACACGGTCAACTAGTAAATTTGATATCTTTGAACCATCAAACTTTAGTGTACACCTAGATAATACAAGTCACATAATCAGTCTTTTACCATTTATGGTTCTTATGGTTTTAATCGGTTTAGTCATAAACACTTTCTGGTTTCATGAGAGCATAGAGAATAGGCCTTTACTAACATTCTCCTTAAAGCGGGTTCCACTTCACTTCACATAGGTGATTTCTAAATGTTTAATCTTATAGATCAAACTATTTGGTCAAATCTGCCAAAATTTGCCAAACTTAGAAATCATTGAAAAGATTCAAACCATAAGCCTTATCCTTGTTCTTTGAACATTGTCTTCATCATGAGAATGGATTGAGTATATTGACAATGTTGAACCATCAGTCACAACTTTATTTGATCTTCTTGAACCTAGCTCTTGGGATCTCCTGTCGGTTAGGCAGAGTTACCGCCAAGCTAACTTGTCCTAGGTCGTAAACCTATTCCCTTCGATGTTCTCTCAACTCCCTCTCTAGATAGGCCTTTTGTAAGTGGATTCAACACATTATCCTTTGACTTCACATAGTCAACAGTGATAAGTTTACTAGATAGTAGTTCTCTAACGGTATTATGCCGCTTTCTTATATAACAAGATTTACCGTTATACATCATGCTTCCTGCCCTACCTATCGTTGCTTGACTATCACAGTATATACAAACTGGTTCCAAAGGTTTTGGGCTAATAAGGAATATCTTTCAAGAAATTCTAAAGCCATTCAGCTTCTTCACCGGCTTAATCTAATGCGATAAATTTAGATTTGATTGTAGAGCGAACAATATATGTCTGTTTGAATGATTTTCAAGGAATGATCCTCCACCCTAAGTAAATGCATATTCACTTATGGATTTTACTTTATTCAATCTAGTGATTCAATTTACATCACTATATCCTTCAATTACCGCTGGATATTTATTATAATGTAACACATAGTATTATGTATATTTTAGGTATCCCAAAACTCTTTTTATTGTCATCCAATGAGTTTGATTGGGATTACTCGTGTACCGACTCAACATACTAATAGCATATGCTATATCTGGTCGTGCACAATTCATGATATATATCAAACTTTCCAACACTCTTACGTAGTCCAACTGTGAGTCACTTTCACCTTTCTTTCTTTTAAAGTATAAAGCTTATGTCTAATGGAGTCCTGGAAATGCCAAAATATAGATACTTGAATTTGTCAATTACCTTTTCAATGTAATGAGACTGTGACAACGCCAACTCTTTTGGAGTTTTATGGATTTTTATCCCTAAGATCACATCCGTAACTCCAAGGTCTTTCATATCAAACTTGCTCTCAAGCATTCGTTTCATATTATTTATGTCAGAAATGTTTCTACTAATGATTAACATATCATCCACATATAAATAAACAATGACATTATGATTTGGAGTGTCTTTAATGTAAACACATTTATCACATTCATTTATGTTGAAGTTATTTGCCAACATGGTTTGGTCAAACTTTGCATGCCATTGTTTGGGTGCTTGTTTTAGTCCATAAAATGACTTAAAAAGTTTGCACGCTTTTTTTTCTTTACTAGAAACCACAAAACCTTCGGGTTGTTCCAGGTAAAAATTTCTTTCTCTAATTCTCCATTTAAGAATGTTGTTGTAACGACCCGAGATCCCATCCCAGGACGTCACACGGTGTTTATGACCGCGAAAGACCTTTAAGCTAACCCTTTACTGATATCTGTACCTGCATACTGCATAAAATCTAAAATAAATGCAAAAACTAGCCATAAGGTTCAACACATCTATACATACTCAAAACTAAAAACTAAACACTAATACATCAACATCCGTCTTAAAAGCCTCTAAACTGTATGAACTATGAAGTTAATGGAACAGATCCCCAACTAACTCCGTCAACTGAAAATATAAATAAAATTTGATACAAAAATAGTAAACTGAGATTCGTCCTTGAAAGAAGAGAACTCACTGCTACTGCTGCTGACTGGGCTGAACTGCTAAAGATACTCTGGGTCCTGTGCCTCTGAATCTATGGTGCCAAATAAAACACTATAGCGCAAATGCGCCAGTACGGGAATATACTGAGTATGTAGACGATGGAGGCTAAATGCAAGGGTTCATAAATGCACAATATGTAAACTGAATAACCATGAGAAATGTCGCACGAGAACACATACATAAATGCACAAGCCATAGTCACAATTATCACATCTCTAGGGACTGAAACTCAGATACCACTTTACTACAGACTGAACTCAATACTTACACTGAGACATGAATTACTGATTCATCTAATACTGATAACTGAGAATCTGGATGTACTTACATCGAAGACTAATTTCTGAGCTTACTGATTTCAACTAGAAGAATTTGAGAGTAACTTTTCTAACAGATGATTTTGAAAACTTTTATTAATAATAAGAAATATGATTATATCTGAATCTGACTTCAATAATACTCAATAAGAATCTGATACTATGAATCAAGCCTTTCTGACGACATATCTCTAAATATGATATCAATCAACTGTATATGTGACCAAGCCTATCTGTCGGGATGGTCCATGAATCAATAAAACTATCTGAATTCCTCACAATGATAGATGACTGTATCTGACAGTCTTAAGATTGATACTGAAACTGAAACTGTGGGAAGTAGTCACTTAACTGACATGCCCCAACCTACCACAGGTGGGGTCTAACCTATGACCCCAGCTGGAAGGGCGTCAATACCGTGCCACGGGTAAAGACTCATTCTTTGGTTACGCCTGTCTGATGGGATGACCCTTGCAGAAAGTCGACCTGAGGCAATATAATAGTCAACCTCTCTGACGGCGACAGCCTTTACTGACGGGGACTCCTGTATCCTGCACTGGATATGCAGTTTTGGAGTTTAGGGATTTCTACTAACGACTCTGGCCTCTCTCTCTGATGGGAGGAATCGCCATCTCTTCCCTCGCTCGTTGCTAGTTTCTACTCCCAACTGAAAGACTCTGAACTAAACTTTCAACTGAATACAAACTGGGTTGAATCTGACACTAATCATATTTCTCAAAAGATCTAACTGAGTTACGCTGAGATCGCTTAGTTCCATATCTGACGAAAAAGATATCGAATCGTGGTATATAATTGACGATACAGAGCTTGAATAGATTATTCAAATCACTTCTGAGATTAGAATTAAATCATTTGAATACTATTAGATCTGAGCTGATTTACAGGATTGGGGCTAAATTACTAACGATACAGTGATTACTGAGATTTCTGAGATTACTGAATTTTCTTATGTTCTGCACTTGTCGGAGGATATAGAGTTCTGTAGTTCACTGAGTTTTGAGAATTGTAGCTTGATTGGAATTATTGCAAAACTGACACGGGCTCTAAACAACAGCTCTATTTTTGGGTATAAATACCCCGAGGACTCGGTAACATAAAATTGAGACATAATCATTCTTTATCATAAATTATTCCTGCATCATCACAGTCATCTATTCATCACTACAATCATTCATTAATTATTATAAGCATTCATTCATCATTATAATCATTCATGTATTATCACAATCGTTAAAGCATCACTTCAAGTAGTTGGGCATTGTAAAATACTTTCTCTCTCAAGATCCTTAGGACATCGCATTAAGTATTTAGGAAACATAGACCTCTATTCATCATCACAACCACCAAAGGGTCACTCCAAACCTTTAAGGATCATCAACATCGGTTCACCATCATATACTAGCCTAGGAAAAATAGGCTATTAGATTATACCCCATTCAATGAGATCTTACATCAAGTATTTCATACCTATATCAGTCTTGTCATGTATTTAGATATCACTTGATTTGTGGGAAACCTCATACTAACACATCACTATTTACTTGCTAACCACTTGACATGTATTAAAGGCTTAGCATATATCAAAGAGCATAAAATTGAGGAATTTACAACCATCATATCTCGACTTGTTCACTAGGGTCTTTCAATAACCACTAGACACGACCAATTTTACACCTACTTAAGGATTTCATGCTATCTTGGCACATTTCACTCGCTAAGGCATTTTATCAAACACTAGGCATGCATGGACTAACTCATAATTTGGGGTTTCCTATTTAACATACTATACTGGCCCTTATGCTTCACCTAATATCTTTATCAAACCTATGGGGAACGTTCTTCACTTATTCAACTATTTCCATACCCAAAAGTCATGAACACATCACCAACCAAAACACAAAACTGTATCCTAGAAGTCATTATTTTCATAAGGGTATAGCTTGCATTTGTCGTTAATCACAATTTAACTACAATGCTTGATTTCTAGTCTCTTAGAAATTATATCAAACACCTTACATTCACAACTTAGGTATAGGTATAATAACCCAACTACTCATCATGAACAACCAAATTTATATGTTTCCAACTCATAAATTATCATAGATTCATACAAACCACATGAATATCCTATCTTGGAGATCATTCAACATCAACACCAAGCACATAATTCATTTACCACACAAACACCATATACTAAGGACAAGGCTTGATTCTTGTAGACAAATATGAATCACAACTCAATCATAGAAAGAACATCAATTTTAACTCACAAGAATCATTAAAAATTCATAAACATAAATCTTATAGATTTAAAAAAAGGGTACTTGAGCTTCTTGGATGAAAGGTACCCAAGAATCAACATCTAAATATCTTGGGGAAACTTTTTTCTTGAAGGTTCTTGGAGAGATTCTTGATTTCTTGACTTCTCTTGATTTTTTTTTTATTTACCTTGATTTTTAGTAGTAGAAGAAGAAGAGGAGGATTTGATTGGAAACCCTAGTTTCTTTTGTGTGTAAGGATATAAATGGGCTAAAGGCCCTTTACCATGTATATATAGAGGTTGGGAAAAGAGAAAGGACTAAAAAACCCTCTCTTGATTTTTTTTTTAAAGAAGAAATAAGGGTTTTGATCTTGAAAATAAACCCTAATTTGATGTTTTGGGTAAAGGAGAAGTTATGAGCTTTGTTTTGGGGTGATTGGGTGTTAAATAGGGTGAAAACGGACCCAAAAATCCCTTTAAAATGGTGCTTCAGCGCCTTCTCGGACAATTCTGACAGTCAGAGTAACGGACCATCACTCTGGTGACTAACCGTCACTCCCACCGTTACTTTTGATCTAGAAAATGCCCTCACTACTTCATTTTTAATGGCCAAAGTGGAGGGACGTTACTAACTTGATGGTCCGTCAGATCGTCCGTCACTCTTGGACAACTCGGATAGCTCTCAGTAAAATGGCCATAACATCTTACTCCGATATTGGATTTTTGCAAAATTGGTATAGTTGGAAAACTAATTCAATTATCTATCTATTGGTATGTCATGAGATCAAAAATACTTTATATAATAGGAGATATTCTCATTAAGAATTCAATTGGTAAGGGATGTTTTGATTCGCCTAATAGCTAGGACGTATTTAAGGACTTAATACACATCAAACTTGATTATAAAAATACCAAATTGCTGGGATTTATTTGTCATGAGATTGAATCATGGTTCCGCTATCAATTGGGATTCTCGGGGTATTACAGTTATTTTTACATCTATTTGATGGATTTCAAGACCATATACCGCCGTTAAGGCAACTAACATCTGAATGGATATAATCCTTGTTATAGATGAGCATATACCAAAATAATTAAGGCTTTCTTTTTTTTAAAGTCTTTCACTGTAAGTCTCGCCTTGTATTTATCAATAGTACCATCAGCTTTCATTACTCTTTTGAAGATCCATTTAGAACCTATAGGTTTATTTCTTGGAGGAAGATCAATCAACATCCAAGTGTGGTTGCTCAAGATTAAATCAATCTCACTATTGACTACCTCATTTCAAAAGAATGTGTTCGAAGACAACATCATTTTTTTAAATATTTGAGGCTCATTTTCAAGAAGAAATGTCACAAAATCTGATCAAAAGAAAGTTAGCGTTCTTTGATGTGTACTTCGCTTTGGATTCTCATCATTATGTACATTATCATTTGGTTCATCTCGAGGTTATTTAGACCCTTTAATAGACTATTCATGTCCAAGTTTATATGGATAAATGCATTCAAATAACTCAACATTATCTGATTCAATTATCATATTTTCATTGATATCCAAATGTTCAGATTTATAAACCAAAAACTGACATTCTTTACTGCTTTTAGCATATCCAATGAACACACAGTCTACAGTATTAGGTCCTATTTTTATCCTTTTAGGTATAAGAACTTGGACTTTGGCTAGACAACCCCACACTTTGAAGTATTTCAAGTTGGGTTTCCTTCCTTTCCATTTTTCATATAAAACTGAAAGTGTCTTACAATGTAGAACTCTATTGAGTATTCAGTTAGCTTTAAGGATAGTTTTACGGTAAACTAAAACTTATGAATAAGGCATTCATCATTTTCTTTAATGTTAGATTTTTTATTTCCGTAATCGTATTTGAATGAGATGAATACGAGGCAGCAGTTTGATGGACAATTTCATTTTCTACATATAACTCCACAAAAGGAGATTCATATTTTTCACCTCTATCACTTCTTATTGTTTTAATCTTTTTTGTTGACTGATTTTTAAATTTTGTTTTATATTAACAAAATCTGTTGTTGCTTCATCCTTACTAGTTAGCAAATAAACATAACAATACCTAGTGCAATCGTCAATAAAAATTATAAAATACTTTTTTCAACACGAGATGGTGTTGACTTCATATCACAAATGCCTATATAAATTAAGTCTAAAGGATTGGAATTCCTTTCAATAGACTTATATGGATGCTTAACATACTTTGATTCTACACACGTTTGACACTTTTATTTATTACACTCAAATTTTGGCAAAACTTCTAAGTTAATTAATTTTGGCAAAGTTTTGTAATTGACATGTCCTAACCGTTCATGTCATAATTTATTAGATTCAAGCAAGTAAGAAGAATTAAAACTTTTATTGATCTTAAAAGCCATTACATTGATTTTAAACAGGCCCTCAATAAGGTAGCCTTTTCCTACATATATTTTTCCTTTGCTAATTACAACCTTATAAAAAATAAATACACATTTGAATCCATTTTTGGTAAGAAGTGATATATAAACCAAGTTCTTTCTCAACTCCGGTATATGAAGGACTTTGTTTAGTGTCAACACTTTGCCCGATATCATCTTCAAGTAAATTTTTCCTATTCCTTCAACCTTTGCTATTGTGGAGTTATCCATATAAATTATCTCGGCGTCTTAAGATGGAGCATACGAAGCAAACAATTCCTTGTTGGCACGGACATGATGGGTGGCACAGAAATCATTCCATCACTCTCTAGGATTACCACTAAGTTGCATTTTGAAATCGTGATGCATAGACCATTTAATTTATTTTTGGATTCAGCCATGTTGTCTTGATCCTTCTTCTTGCCTTTCTTACGGGCCCAAAAATCTATGGACTTATGGCCAGCCTTTCCATAATTAAAGCAATTCCCTTTAAATTTCTTCTTTGAAGGATTGCTTTGTTGTCCAGATGTTTTTTTCATTTCGTTGAGTTGATAGGGTCATCCTCTACAATATTAGCTCCACTGATTGTGAAATTCCCTTTTGACGTCTTCTCGGCTGCTTTATTATCTCTTTAATACATAACCTCACAATGAGGTCTTTCACTGACATGTAATACCCCAGATTTTAGGTCCTTGAAAATTTCTAAAATTTTATCCCGAATGTCCTAACTACGACTCACTCTATGAGTCGTAAGGTGTCTTGATGGGTCTTGTGACCCTAGTCGTAAGGTGTCCAGGGCATGGTGTTTGAGTTATTATCCTAATTATAATTTAAGGCCTCGAGTTTTAAAGACTTATGATGGGTCGTTATGTTCGCTCGTAATGTGACCAGTGTATTACCCTAAGTTATTTGATATGACTACGACTACCATGTATGAGTCATGACTCTAAACGACTCATATATTTTTTTCTGTAAGGAAACCAGTGTGGTGCCCAAAGTATTCTGCCCTGAGTACGAATAGGATGTAACGAGTCATATGAACTCGTTACGAGTCATTAGGTCCTTTCGTAACCAGATTGGTATTGGTAGTCCTGGGCTCTGTCTAGACTATGACTGGAGGGAAACGAGTCATAGGGTGGCCCTACGAGTCGTAAGGTCACTCGTAACGACTAACAATTTATTTTCTAACTTTTAATGAGGGTATTTTAGATATTTACCTCTTATACCATACTAACCCACGACTTAAAAACATACTTGAGACCCTATTTCATTCATAATACACTCCAAATATTATTTCTTCTCTTTTGAGTCTCTCAAGCATCCATACTTAGGGTTTCCAAAAAGTGGGTCAAATAGAGCTTTAGGGCTTGAATTCTCTCCATAATCTTGGGTATTTCAGGCATGTGATTGTACTCTAAAACTTTTTTTCCTTAAATTATGATATTTAAATGATCATTGATGTGAAATTAAATGAGGGTTTTGACATGGTTGATTCTTAAGTTGTTTTCCCATGAATTATTATGCATTGTTTATGCTTTATCAATAGTTTTGAACTTGTGGGGTGCATGAGTATGTCTACTAAACTAGGAGATTGTGATTTTAACCTAATTTTTTGAATAATGATAATTAAATTGGTAACAACTTCAACCCAATATTGTAAAATTGGTTTTGAATGTGAAAAGTATGCATATTAAACAATCTTTGCACAGCATAAGAGGCCTATTGAAGCATACATAGGTTTGAGTCCCAATTGATTAAATGGGTTTGAATCCCAAATAACTAACTATTTTGAAGTTTTTTTGATCGATGGGTTAGAGTCCCAGATAGCTAAGTAATTGACACTGTATGATAATGAACTTGCAAGTGATGTCGGTATGATGATACTAACGGAATGCCTTAATCTATAATTGTTTTACTTAATTATAAATATGTGTTAAATGTTTTAATTAGGCTTAAAATAGGGTTGTGTAGTTGGGTCGTGAAAGTGGCGGTCCCAAGGGACCAACACTAGAAACCGATTTGCCGGCGTGGAGGTTTAAATGGCCTGGGGATCGAGTCCCCTTGCTTATGACCAGGGAAGTTTGAGTCCCTCTTATTATATGATTAGGAAGTTTGAGTCCCCCATATCGAATTACATAATTGGGTGCTTAAGTCACCTTAGTATATGATTGAGAGGTTCGAGTCCCCCGTGTGTATATATATGATTATTCTCCAGTTCGTGCAACTACACGCACTGGGCCTGACTGGGGGTGAGAACTAAGGCATATATAGCCCGTGGATACTATTATGATAGTTATGCTACACAATCTAGGTTAAAGTTTTAAGGTTTATGCTAAGCCTTGTTTATGTATGTATGTATTGGCATATGGTTATGTACACTGAATTTGGACTGGTTTTGAATTATTGATTATAACATTACTTTTCTTCCCTTATCCCTGAGCTACATGTTAGTGCTCAATCCAATAATCATCTACGTACATTGTATCCCCATGCGATGCGAGAATTGGGCATACTTTTACTTCTCCTACACAGTGAGCAGTTCATCATGGGATAGTTCGTGAGTCAGACTTAAGTGGTTAGCTTCCATACTTTGGAAGGCTTCATTTCATGCTATAGTTTCATTATGTCATAAACTTTGCTTCTGAGTTATTTTTGGCTATCGTTGGGGGCATGTCCTGACTTTATTGATTTTAATTTTGATTAGAAGGCTTTGTGAATTATTGTGGACTTGGGTGATGTTGGTTGGTTGTTTTTGGTTGGTTACCAGTTAGCGATTATAGACATGACTTAAATTCTTTGAGCTTATCTTATATGTTATTTTTTATATGTTACAGAATTTATCCAATATTGGAAGTATTATGATTTCTTTAGATAGGTATAGAGGGTGGTCTCTGGTCTTCTTTGGACTTGAGATACTCGTATCGGCTAGGCCCTGGTTCGAGTCATGACAAAGTTGGTATTAAAGTCAGGTTCATGGTCAATTAGGTATCCACAAAGGCGTTTCAAGTAAAGTCTCTTTTATGGGTGTGTAGCATTCTACACTTATAAGTGAGAGGTTACGAGGCATTTAGGAACGTTTTCTTTTCTTATTATTCTATTTTGAGCTATGGAGTCTAAGATCTAAAAATCTCCTCTAATTTCCATATGTTTGCTTTTCAGATCATGCCTCCCAGAAGATCTAATGCTTGTGGAAACTCTTCTGTCCCACTTGACGGCAATATGGATAGAACTCATCCTACCTATAGGGTACAGACCCGATCTAGGGTCACTGTTTCTGACTTTTCTTGGGGAGCCACACCGGTCCCTACCAGTCCTCTTCGGGCTTCTCGGGCTGATGATATTCATGCCCCACCACCCCAAGGAGATATTTCTAATGCTAAGGTCCATCATTCTATTCATTTGTTGACCTAGAAGTAGTCTCTCTATCATGCCAGTCTAGTCTTATTAGTAATAGAAGGGATCAAGCAAGAATGGGGAGAGGCAGAACAAGAATTTCATATATTCAGAGCGATATAGGGGTCATCACAATAGCAGTAAACATGGGAGAAAGTGGACCAAGGAAAGGATTTGGGTAAATTCTGGCTCATACCCATCGATTAGAGCCCCTTTTCTTTAGTCGTCCAGCGATCATCGTTTCAACATAGTGGTGGTCTTAGGACACGGGGTGCCCAATATCAATCTAGCAGAGCCCAATTAATCCCACTCCATTCTCCTTGCCAGTTTTGTGATCAGTTATATTATGGGGTTTTTCATGAGGAAAAGAATTAATTCTTTCATTATGAGAAGCCCGGTAATATACGGTGACATTGTCCTTTCACTAGTATTGCTACTAGAGCTAATAAGATTTTAGTTCCTAGTTTTTTGGTTTTTGCACCAAAGGGTGCTACTTCTGATACCAGCGCTGGCCGAAATTATCTTTATACTCTTGCTACCCGCCAGGAGTTTGAGGCATCACCAGATGTTGTTGCTTCTATGTTACAACTCTTTCCCTATGATATATATTGCTTTTTTGATCCGGGTCTACTCTTCCTTATGAAACCCATACGTGGCTATTCACTTTGATTTTGGTCCTGAGCGTATTTTGAATCTCTTTTTTGTATCTACCTCGGTGGGTGACTCTATTGGGGTTAGGAGAGTTTATGGGGGATCGGTGGGTGACTTTGTTGTGGTTAGGAGAGTTTATGGGGGATCCTGTGGTATCTATCCATGGTAGGGAGTGTTCTACGAAAAATTTAACTTATTTAGAGTCGCTACTTAATTTATTTGAAAAGAAATTAAGAAAACCTTTATACGATACTTTAAATGATCCAAAACAGAAAAATCATTTAAATCTGAAAATCCTGAGTAAGCGGTTCCTATTAATACTCTTGGAAGGTTGTTAAGGCACCAAGAGTATCCGCTAACTTGCGGTTATCCAGACTGTATGAAAATATCTTTTGACTAACTTCAAAAAGAAAGATTGATTGTTGAAAAGTAATTAATTTTAGGAAAAGACTTGTGTAAAATAGATTTGGACGACTTAGTAGGGATTTTAACTAAGTCTAAACAAACTAATAACAAAACATGTAAAAGGAGAAGGGGAGAAAATAAAAGATTTAGGCCATTGGGCCCAAATCAGTAGACTCTTTCCTAATCTAATTGGGCTTTTGTCCCACTTGTACCTTTCCTAATCTATATGTCAGGCCCTTTTTGGCCCATAACCCGCTTCACCTGTATTAAAATATAACTTTGGCTTCGAGGCCCAAATGAATGAATAAATAAATGACTAAATGAATAAATAAAAAAGAAGACAATAATAAAAATCGAGACTTTTCAAGTCTCTTGGTGACCTCATCATTGGGTTTTGACCCATTTTCCTTCTTCGTCTATCTTCTAGCACCCGCACGCCATGTAGTGAACCTTGGGTTTAAAATTCAGACTTGACTCGAAGAGGTAAGCCTCATTGACCCATTACGAAATGCAAGAGGGGGGGAGTTCATTTGGACTCGAGATATTTTTTGCATGCAAAGAAAAGATAAAAAAAAACTAATATACGTTTAAGGCATAATAGTTATATATTTCAAAGAAAAAGAAAATATCAAGAATCAATTTTTGAATTACAATGATATGCACACTTGCACACGTATAACAAGAGTGAGAGTCTATAAATAAAATGCAAAGCAAAGACATCCACTTGCATACCTCATGATTTATGTTCATATTAAGAATGAATAAAGGTAAAAGGAAGAAAGTCATATTCAATGAATTAATACGAGAAACAAACAACGAAAGCTTGTGAAAGTAAAGGGATAAGGCAACAAGAAAAATACTCATGACTTCTAAAATTTAACAAACATAGACATTAATCCATATAACAAAAGAAAATAAAGGTTAATCTTTCAAGAAAGAGAATCTTTAAATTTCAATTAAGGATAAATTAACGAAGATTCATACATCTAAGTCATGGCCAACTTTAGGAAAAATATGTAACGACCTATTATTTATCGTTCTAAGACATCGTTGATTCTCTTTTAACATTATGACTCAAAGAGAGACATGAATCAAGTCTTTACACAAACAAATAACACGTATAATAATCCAATTGGGAGTAATAAAATTAGAATAAAAGTTTAGCATCTCTAAAAGTGAAATATCGTTCAACAATCATACTATGCATAACTCGAGAATATCTAAATAATTTTATTTAGCCACAAAAATTCGAACTTTCTTGTCATTTTGACAAATTAACAACATGCGAAAAAAAAGAAAAAAAATAAACATCTTGGATGGAAAATAAAGCAAGTACTCATCTCTTATATGAAGATTTTGAAATCCATTAAAATAATTAGCAAGCAAATGACAAATTATTGACTTAATCAATTACTATTTTTATTAAGGCGAAACAAACAATAGTAACTATTTTTTCAACATAAAAGAAACAACTTTACATGCTAATAACAAACATATTCGCTAACAATGAATTAAAACATGGCATGAATACGTCTTTCTAGCAAAGATCAAAACTTTATACATTATAATAAAAGAATGAAGATAAAAGGCAAAACAATCAATACTAACTATTCTTTTCAACATAAAGTGAATAACTTTACATGCTAAAAAAAAACATATTCACTAACAATGAGTTTAGACAAAACATGTGTACATCTTTTAAACAAAGATTGAAACTTTATCTATAATAATCAAAGAATAAAAAAAGGAGAAAGAATCAATATTAACTATTCTTTTCAACATAAAGGAAACAACTTTACATGCTAAAAACACACATATTCACCAACAATGTATTTAGACAAGACATGAGTACATCTTTTAAGCAAAGATTAAAACTTTATTTATAATAATTAAAGAATAAAAAAGGAGAAGCAATCAATATTAACTATTCTTTTAAACATAAAGGAAACGACTTTACATGCTAGAAATAAATATATTCATCAACAATGAATTTAAATAAAGCATAAGTACATCTTTTAAGCAAAGATTGAAGTTTTATTTATAATAATTAAAGAATAAAATCAAAAAGGCATGTACAACTATTGCTAGCTCATTTTTATACCGTGAACATGAAAATAACCATAATATCTATACCACAACGTCCTATTGCCTTCAAGATCGTCTACAGCAAACAATTCCAGCAAATAAAATTATAACTACGACCTACGAAGAAGAAAAAAGATGAAGAAGAAAATGAAAATAAAACTATAAAAAATGGAAAGGTGTGTTCACCTTCTTTGGGGCAGCAAAATGGGACTTCAAGCTTTCTTCGGAGTCTTGATCACCACCGGAAAGCAATCTTTCAAGAACTTCGATTAGCCCACGAATTTCATGAAAAAAGAAAATTTTTTATTGAAATAAAAACTCTTCTTTGCTCAAAGTTTTTTTTTTCAACCTTGAGACTTCTTCTTTTTTTCACTAAAAAAATTTCAAATATTTGGTCAAAAGCCTTTCAATTCTTTGAGGCTTTGAGACTTGATCTTTGTACTAAAATAATGGTAGTATTTATAGGAAAGAATGGGGCTTCCATTCTTTTCATCCACCAATGTGGAAGAAAAAGCATTTAAGGGTATTTTTTGGAATTTTAAAATTTGAAGATAAAGGTGAGGTGGAAGATAATGTAAAGGAAAATTGTACAATGTAGTGCAATTTTTGAAATTATTTTTGGTGAAAATTGGGTAGAAGTTATGAGAGTTTTTGGGAATTTGGGAGTTATTTAAAATATAACCCCGATTGGGATTTAAAATTTAGCTAAATTTATTTAATTTTGACCAAATTAAAAATCAATTAGCGGATTGTATTGTAATTATGGCCAATTTAATTTTAATTATGTTCAAATCTAATAGATTGCCTAAATTAAATTAAAATTCGATACGAATTAATACTTCTTTTAATTTCGAGCTTCTTGATTTAATAAAATCAAACATATATTTATTTAAATAAATTATTTTTGAGAATAAATTATATTTAAATCAAGATTTTAATCATTTGAATTTATTTTAAAGATAAGCCTTGATTAAAATTTGATACTTTGTAAAATAAATATTTAAGTAACAAAATTATAAAATTTTGTATAATTGAATACGATAATATGTAATCTCTACTTAAAATGACAAATTTACCAAAATAAATACTTTGAAAAGTTTTTCATTTCGATAGAATAAATATTGTAATTTTATTCAAAAATCAAAGAAACTCGAAAATAAACTTAGTCGTGGAGGGCAAAAATTAGGTGTCAATAGGGAAACCTTGGTAGATTTGATAGAGTTGGACATGGTTGATTTTGATGTCATCTTGGAGATGGATTGATTGCACTAGTGTTATGTCTCTTTAGATTGTTGGACCCATAAGGTCGTTTTCAAGTTTTCTAATGAAGTTGGTTATAAAATAGGAAGGGAATTCCCTAGTGCCAAAGGGAAGGTTCATATCATATCTTAGATCCTGAAAATTGATTTCCAAGAGGTGTCTTTATGTTTTGGTCCGAGTTAAAGATTCTAACTTGGAGGGTCCTTTGTTACAATATGTTTCTATGGTTAGTGATTTTCCTGAGCTTTTGTCTGATAATATTCCTGGTATTCCTCTCGATAGGAAAATTGATTTTGGAATTGATCTTCTTCCAGACACTCGTCCTATCTCTATACCTCCATATAAAATGGCTCCAACTAAGCTGAAAAAGCTTAAGGAGCAGTTGAAAGATCTTTTTGACAAAGGTTTTATTCGCCCTAGTGATTCTCCGTGGAATGCTCCTGTTCTCTTATATGTAGGAAAGATGTTTCCTTCCGAATATGTATAGATTATCGGCGATCGAATAAGAAAAATTTAGGGCAACTTCTTTATGGGGTGAATTAGTATATTGCGCAGGGTACTTTGTTAGTAGTGTATGATTGTTGTTAGACACCAAGTTTAAACCTTAGATATTGATTGTGGTAAAATAAATATGTTAGCTCGAGGATAGTAAAGCGAGATTTATGGTAGTTAATTGGTAAGCTTGATGGAGTGTGCGGAAGAGATGAGGTTGATGACTTAGGGAATATTGGAGTGGAAAAAAAATTATGATATATAGGTCGGAGGTTTAGGTTGAACTGATGGATTGGGGGCTAAGTCATTAGATGGATTAGGGCATGGAGTTTATAAGATTATGTTGAACCCTAAGTAGCATTTGGGTAGATGAGATTTTTAAGTATATGAGTGACAAGTGTCCCTATTGCATGTTCATGGTGATACCCCTTAGAGCGAAGTGTTGTGCTTATTGGTTTAGTAAGATGAAGAGCGAGAGATAATCTTAAATTTTCTCTTAGCGGTGGGCTTTAGGAGAGAGTCGGGGTAAATTTACTCCTATTTTAGAGATTTATCCTATTTCGGTTAAGACGGCACTTTACCAGTGTCGTACGCATTCTAATAGTGCTTATGCCTAAGGCCTGCATTCTATATGTCGTGTATGTCCATGCTCCAGCCCTTGAACCAAAGGCAATAATAGTTATCAGAAATTCAAGTTTCCAAATATTCAAGCTCTATGTTATGATGCTTATGATCCATACATCCATGTCTCACATTTTGCTTAGTTTCAAGAGACAATGGTTTCAATCGGCAATCCTCGTCTTATTTCTTGAATATAAATTTTGGCTTTGTGTTATATTACCCATGATATATGAAGACATGTTCCCCGCGGTGCCCAGTCCTAATGACTCATGCTATGATCTGTTTATGTTCGAACAACCCTCCACTTATAATCTAGGTGGTTGCTTCGGAGTACTTTATGCCTATTGTACTGTGTCTCATTTCACGGGTCTCACCTTTCGTAGCCCGACTGATAGGATTCTCAATTGAGAAGCATCTCTTCCATCTTTTATGCTTATACTTTAGTTCCACAGTGGCCCTTCTTTTTGGTGGTATGGTAGTCTAGTCCATGGAAGTATAGTAATGCTATAGAAATAGGGGATGGATGTTCTCTGATGCAAAAATTTTGGGGGTGACTACTCGGTCTAAGGCCATATATGAAAGTGGTAGAGTAAGATGAACTGTTGTTATGTGAAGTAGTTAAGAAGGGAGATGTGGTGGAATCTTTGCGATGGTGATTAAGTTGACAAATCCATGAAGTGGGTGTATAAAAGATGGATGTAAATGGTATGATTGATGGTTATATAGAACCACCAAAATAGGTTGGCCCTTGAGGCTTCACTGAGGCTAGGCCGGGCTGGCCCGTGGGCTAAAATATTATTTAATTTAAGTTAAAACTATATGAATATTGTGAAAGATAAAATAATAATTAAGAATAGTAGTTATTGAATAAGTTTAATATCCTACATAATATTTAATTTATTAAGTGTTAAATCCTAATCATCAAGTATTAATGTTTCATTTGTTATTGTTATTCAACTTAAACTTAAAATTAAAAGAGAATTGTAATAAGAATTAAAATATAAATATGATTACTCAATAAATTTTACCTAGTATCTTACACAATCTTTTACTTATTTAGCATTAAATGGCTAATAACAAAATTTTTAATCATAAATATAAAAATTACATCCATCATAAAATGTTCAAACACTTGTTGCAACTACTCAAAATCGATTGCACAACATTACCGAAACTTAAAGCGATACTATTTTTAAGTGAATTTTAAATATTATTAATTTTTGATATATAACTTTTTGATATTGTTTAACTTATTAAATTTGCATATGAATTTAGATGAATGTTGATGTTAAGTAAGATAATTTAATCAATGAATTCAAATGTGCTTGACAATGTATCAGTATTGAAAATATTATAAATCATCATAGAATTATGTAATTTATATAATAATATGTTAGAAGTGCAAATGGATTTCCATACCTATTAGTTCAGATATAGATTGAAAAAAATCTAATAAAAAAATGGTAAAAATAAAGGGCTAGCCCGCCCCAACCCGGGATCCTACTAAGGCTGGGTTGGGCCATACATTTTAAGGTCCTTTAAAGTGAAGGATCAGCCCGTCCTAGCCCAGGCTTGGGCATGGTTGGGTTGGGACAATCCATTTTGACAGCTCTATGGGTATATAAATCGTGGTGTTATGTGGTTAGTACTCCTTGATTTAAGATTTGAGGTTGCTTGGTTGTAGTAATGAACTGGAGTCGTATTATTGGAGGGGTTAAAGTATAAGGTCTCATGGCTTACACTAGCACCTTTAACTCTGAGTTAGGCTTTAATATGAGAGGATTATGCAGTTATACTCAGGCCTTGTAGTTATGTGTTTCATGGGGTAATTAAGAGAATGAAATGGTGAAATATTGTGTTCATAGCTAAAGCATAGTGAAGGAACGTAGTTATATAAGCGAATTACTTGATGATTTGTTTGAGGTGAAGGACACTTTTCGGGGGGCTAGAAAGGACATGAGGCCCAAATATCCGTTCTTGTTTTTCCTTTCAAAAAATCATATTTAAAGTATGTATATTTCGTAACATCTTTATTTTTTGTCTTTGTTAAAGGTAAATGTTGAAGTGTTTCTATGTTAAATCATGCTAACGTATGCCTTGACCCATCATTCAAGGGCGAATGATCCTAGGGGGGGAGAATCTAATACCCCAAATTTTTTATCCTTGAAAATTTCTAAAAGTTTATCCTCACTATCCTGACTACGACTCACACTATGAGTCATAGGGTGTCTTGACGGTTCATAGGACCCCAGTCCTAAGGTGTCCAGTGAATGGCGCCTGAGTTGCTGTCCTGAGTACGATTTGAGGCCCAAGTCGTAAAGACTCGTGATAGGTCGTTATGTCCACTCATAGTGTGACCAGTGTATTACCCCAAGTATTATTATGTGACTATAGCTACCATGTTACGAGTCATAAGGACTCTAAACGACTCGTATAGTCCTTTTCGTAAAAAAAATAGTGTGATGCCCAAAGTATTCTTCCCTGAGTATGACTAGGACAAATGAGTCGTATGGACTCATCACGAGTCGTTGGGTCCTTCCATAACCAAACCAGTGTTGGTAGACCTGGGCACTGTCCAGACTACGGCTGAGGGGAAATGAGTCATAGGGTGACCCTATGAGTCGTAAAGTCACCTATAACGACTGGCGATTTATTTTTCAGCTTTTAATGAAGGTATTTTAGACATTTTCCTCTAATCCCAATAATAACCCATGACTTATAAATATACTTGGGACCCTATTTTCATTCATAATACACTCCAATCACATATCTAACCAATTCTGTAAGATTGTTATTTTACGAATACAAAATTTGTATGTTTCTATATAAACTTCAATACTAAGTTCAAGAATAGTTTTCAAGAACTACAATGAAGTTCAACACCTTCAAACACAAGTTCAAATGAAAATTCAAGTGAACTATCAAAATGAAGTGTTTATCAATTCTTAAGAAATAAATATGAAGCAGAAATTTAAGAACCAAGTCCACCGACTTCAGGGTGTGTTCTGAAGGAATTTATTCCCCTTTTGTATCCAAAGCTATGGAATATTCCTCCCAGGATAAAATGGTTCACTTTCTGAAAGTAGTGGTACCTCAAACTTTCAGAAACTTCGAACGTACTCCATGGTTTGATGATCACATGAGAGTTTTAGAAGAAAAAAATTATTTTCAACTCACAAACGTACCCATTTCGAACGCTCTGAATGCATATTGAAAAGAGTCTACTTGAACTCGCAAGTAGACACTTACTTGTTTTCAAATTTTAAATAACAACAACAACACGAGGCATTTCTTTGTTATTGCTTCACTATCCACATAAAGAAGTAATTTTTAATATAAATGTAAGAAAGTTTCCTTCTCCCACCAATGTGGGAGAACTTGACTTTTTAATTGGCATTTCACTTTCCCTCCAATTATTTCCTTCATTTTCCATTCACACATCTAACTTAGAACCCAATATTTATAAACTGAAACCATAAATTAAAAATGACCAACTTATGATTTTTTGTTGATTTAATTTATAAGCACTTTAGACTTTCCTTCTCCAATTTAATAAAAGCTACCAACCTTACGCTTTCGTAAATGTATTTCCTTAGCAATTCTTCTTTCAAAATGATTCCTCAAAAGAATATAGGGTAACTTGTGAAGTTGTTTAGTTGAATTTATCCTAGAATTTATGTTCCCTCACGTAATTTATGTTCTAATTAAGTTCTAACCTCGATGGAAGAATATAACTCTTTAACCATTTGGAAGTAGTAGATTATATTTTGGACCAAATTAGAAGATGAGTCAATTACAGTACTAATTGAACTTCATCATCCTTTTAATAGAAGAGATATTTTTTCAAAGGAAAAGAGAAATTGAAGAGAGAAAAAGAAATGGAATTCTTGATCTAATGAAGCCGTAGTGTTTAAGCTAGAGGAAAAGCAAATGGGAATTAAAAGAAAGCGGTGTTCGGTGAAGAAAAAATAAAATTATTAGCTGTGTTTGAAGCTCTCTTCCAAATCAACCCATTAATGTGCCTCTGAAAATAGTTACTAACTTCCAATTACTTACACATTATACTTATCAACAATTTAATATACTCTGTCTTCTTACATCGTTTTCGTCTTCTACTTGCAATAAATTTACTTTCCAAAAACCTTTCACATGCAATTGTTAGTAGTAAAATCCACAATTGGTTTCTCCGTATATTTTCGTTTTTAAAGTGGTTCGAAATCTATTAGTTAGATTAGTTAGAATTTGTATTAAACATGTCTTCTAAATAGCTTCTGGCAAAAATGTTTTCAATTTCAAAATCTATGATGAAAGTAGATATATTCCAACAATTTCATGACATCCTTTAATATTTCTCGTATAATTTCAAAGTATAAACAGTATTTGTGTAGCAGGAGTGGAGATCGGGTAACATGGTTTAATTGAATCCCTTAACCGACTAGAAAAAGGTTATGCTATATAACTTAGGAAAAAATAAATTCATTTTTTATTACCTATAAACGGTTATATATGTAAATAAATTAATGAGAAACTCATTGCACATGCATGTGACAAAGTACATATCCTCAATTATATGGACCATGTCTAGGATTTTCTATGTTAACTATGTGGTCACTGGTCAATATAATCAATGGAGTATTTTTATCGTTGAGGTGGCCGTTCTAACTGATTTGTACTTTGAACCATTGTTAGCAACAACAATAAGGCAAACGGCACAATTAGTCAATATGGAACAAGGTAATGGATTCACATAGTTTTATACCCCCTTCCTACATTTGACTAACCAATTATGCGAACAGAAACAATACCATTTTTCTTTAACAAAACGTGTTACTGGGAGCTACCTTGTGGCGCGTCTCATTAAGGAAGAAACATTTTTTATCGAATTCCTTCAATAAACAGATTTAACGTAAAATAAATGAATTATACTTGTAATATAATTTTTTCACTATCAAGATATTTTAAGGTGTTATAGCAGATTTGTTCTACTTTCAGCGGGTTATTAATGACACCTTTTTATGATTGCTTACGTGTATCTATTTTACTTGATTGTGTAAAATTATTGTATACTGTTAAGTGTAAGAAGAATTGAAAAAGGAAAAGAACTCTAAGTACTTGAATGATTGAAAATGCATTTAATCACCCCCACCCCCCAACTGTAGACATTGACTATCCAATTGGAAGTTGTTATGATCCTTTTTCTTTACTAGTTACTTTTTGTATTATATATAACACCTAACATCCAAAGCCATTTATTAGTTTAATTTACCCACTCAATGCATATAAAGGCAACTCTTCTTTCACAATATCACACCAAACTTCATTTAGTTTCTTTCTAAAAGGAAATTAAGCACCACGTAGCTCTTGCTTTCTCTCTCTCTATATATAGTTACCTTTCATCTTTCTTTTAATTTGTTATAGCTAGGTCGTACTTAGAACATTTTCAATGGCTTCCATTGTTGGGATTATTTGGATGATGACCGTGTCATTGGCATTAAGAAATGGGCCAGGGGTGGTGGTAGAGGGAAGAGCATTTTTTGTGTTTGGAGATTCATTGGTTGATAATGGAAACAATAACTACTTGGCTACAAGTGCTCGAGCAGATTCCCCACCTTATGGAATTGATTATCCAACTCACCGTCCCACTGGCAGATTCTCTAATGGCCTTAACATTCCTGACATTATCAGTTAATTAAATTCCTCTCTTCTTATTTTCTTCGCCACTTGAAAACTATATATGTCATATTAGTACACAATTAGTATCATAAGCTTGATGAATGGACAGACAAGACTTCTCTGGCCCTCTCTCTACTTTTGTGGTTTGCATTCCATTCCAAAATACACATCATTAACTCCAACTTGTTTAGTTTTAGCTCTGTCTACCATTGATTTTGAAGCTGAAACATGAAAACTTAAGTTTTTGGAACTGTGATTTTTGAAACTTAAAGTTGTGTTTAAACATGTATTTATTTGGAAAAATTTAAAGTTTTATGAGTGGACCAATTTTTAAAACTTGAAAAGAAAAAAAATTATCCAAAATTTATGGCCAAACAGATAATAATGAATTTTCAAAATCTATGGCCAGTTTCTTTATTCTCTTTATAGGACTTGAAGCTTTACAACCTTCAAAATATTTTCTTCTTTTTCCATTTAACTTAAACTGTCGAATTTTTTTCATTTGGTGCTGCTGTGTGCATGCATGCAGCATTATTCTGTGCCAGGCACACGAGTCTCCAAGTCACAATTGTTTTTAAAAAATATATGTATTCTTCCCCTATAAATTTCAAAAAAAGAAAAAAAAAACGAGAGAGACTATGTATCGATCACCAAGACAAATAACAGATGAAAAAAATAGTATATACGCAGAAGACAGTCTTTAAGAAAGTCCCAGTCAATTATATTTCCCCTATTTTCTTGGGTAAAGTTTAGTCGGTGCATTGCTATGATTATATATCATTTTGTCTTCTTATTATTTTCCTTCTTATATATGACTATTTATTAAAATTTGTTTTGTCCTTGTTAACGTAATTATTAGGTGAAAAACTTGGGATTGAGCCTACATTGCCATACTTGAGTCCGGAGCTTCAAGGGGAAAAGCTTCTTGTTGGTGCCAACTTTGCTTCTGCTGGGGTTGGCGTACTTAATGACACTGGAATTCAATTTGTAAGCTTTATTTCAATTTTCCAATGATCAAAACCATTATTTGCAACAAAAACTGATTTTGTATTTTTTAACTCAGGATGATTTATTTTTCAAGTTTACTGCTGTAGATCTAGGTTTATTAATTGGCTAATTTTCCTCTTTAATATTGAGAAATAAAATGTATGGGCTTATGTCTCAATTGATGTGACAACATTTGTATTTTAGGAGTCGCACTAGCTTTTTTAGCACATTTCTTTTTGCATTATCTGTATTGTAAATATTTCAAATTGTTAATTTTCATGACTTATAGTAGTAATTTTTACATAGTTTATAAATATATAGTAAATTTTATCCAAAGAAAACCCTTAAATGTTCTCTGTGCAAATTCATGGTCAAAATGAAAAACTTTGGGAGTCCAAATAGGAGTAACACTACTAGCCTATATTTATCTTGGTTTCGTGTGCACTACATACATTTCTGATATCAAGGGGAGGCTTTTTCAGGTAAACATTATAAGGATTGGGCAACAGCTGGAGTACTATGCAGAATACCAAAAGAGAGTGGCTGCATTGATAGGGAGTGAAAAGGCAAAGCAACTGGTGAAGGAGGCTCTAGTTCTAATTACAATTGGTGGCAACGATTTTGTCAACAACTATTATTTGGTCCCTTTTTCTATGAGAGCTCGCCAATATATCCTTCCTGATTATGTCTCCTATGTCATCTCTGAGTACAAAAACGTTCTTAAGGTAACCATTAATACTTTTTCATCTGAATATATACACGCATGTTGCAAGTTGAAAAACTATGTCTTCTTTTTTTACCCCACTATTGGCACAGTAAAACAATATTATTCAAGTTACTGTTAACAAGCAGAGCATTCTCCGATCCATATATAAGGAAATAGAGGAATTTTAGTGGCATATCCTGCTAGCTTACCGAAACAAAATTTTAGAGATTAAATTAATTTTGAAGTTAATGGAAAATATGGACTCAAGGATTGGAATGTAGAGGTCATATCTATAGTAGCATTTGAGTGTATAGGCAATACAAAGAAGGATAGACGATTCAGTAGACGTTGAACCTTGCTGACCTACTTTAAGGGGGGAAATAAATCCTGCATGTGATTTATCTGTACAATTTTAAGCTAGCGGTGCCATTATATTTCAAGTCATTTTATGTAGCACATTGTAATTAAAGACAATGTCATTGCATTCCATTATTGGCACCACCATCTTAATTGAGTTAATTTCACCCCTTTTATTGAATTTGAAAGATCTGTCTGTCTTAAAGTAACATGAATATATATCAAATTCAATTCATCAATAATGAGTACTTTGTTAAGAAATTATATATGCTGACAGTTCAATTTTATGCCGCAGAAACTCCATAGCTTAGGAGCTCGTAGAGTTATTGTGACCGGGACCGGGCCATTAGGTTGTGTGCCAGCGGAATTAGCCCAAAGAAGCCAGGATGGCAACTGCGCTGATGAACTGCAGCAAGCATCAGTATTGTTCAATCCACAGCTAGTTGAGATGCTTAATGGCCTCAACAGTGAAATAGGCAGCCATGTTTTCATTGCAGCAAATACAAACCAAATGCACTTGGACTTCATTACTAATCCTCAAGCTTTTGGTACATAATTTTATGCTTCATAATTATTATTACCTACTTACTTTGTCATTGTTAGCATAAAAAGAAGAAAGTTAAGATGAGACTAATAATTGATTGTATCAAAATAAGTTTGGCTTTAAATGACGTCTCACACTTTAGTCCTCTCTAACATCTAATGTTATAATGAGAGCATGAGGTAAAGGTAATATTAGTTCTTGTAGGGTCCGGAAGAATTTCTTAATATTATATATGAAAAATTATAGGGTGTAATTTTGATACACTGGTAGTATATTAAAAGTTTACCCTATCAGACTTCACCTAAAAGATAAATACAAGTAATTGTCCATAATAAAGTGGGATAGTAACCTAGAAAATAGGACAATTATCTCCTACAACTGGTTAATAGACGTGTAGTGCAAAAAATCTTTCAAATCTCAGTGTATATAAGTAAAATCTAATACTCTCTTTGTTTCAAAAAGAATGACTACTTTGATTTCGCACAAAATTTAAGAAAATAAAAAAGATTTTTGAATTTTGTGGCCTTAAATTAAAGTTGTGTCAAATGTACTAAAATGTTCTTTAATCTTGTGGTCCTAAACATGCCATGTGAAAAGTTGAAATTAACATATTGCCAAAAAATGAAAAGAATCATTCTTTTTTAAACGAATTAAAAAGAAAAATAGGTTATTTTTTTTCTAAGTAGCTATTTTTGTATGGGGAATTGGGGATGGACCAGGTGTAGCACTTATGATGGATCTAGTTCAGGCCTCGTTCACTCAGGCCATTCACTACTAACTAGCAAACCAAGTCATGAAAAGTCCATTCAGTAATTCTTTTTTGTAAAATAAAAGAACTGCTAATGTTAGTTGCATATATATATAGCTTTATATATATGGTTTACTAACATTGAAGGTAAATGGATGGGGCAGGATTTGTGACATCAAAGGTGGCATGCTGTGGACAAGGACCATACAATGGTATAGGGCTGTGCACACCCTTATCCAACTTGTGCCCAAACAGAGATGAATATGCATTTTGGGATCCATTTCACCCCACGGAGAGGGCTAACAGAATCATAGTTGAACAGATCTTGACTGGAACAACTGACTACATGCACCCTATGAACCTTAGCACCATCTTGGTTATGGATTCCAAGGCTTAATAAACTCTACACTCATTTTATTTAGATCTTATTTCACTCAAAATGTTATTGTTTGATGTAGCAGTCAGTGCATGTGTCTTCCAATCCTTTTAGCTGAGTTCCGTCTTTGAAATAAGATGGACATTGTGTCAAATGTAAGTGCAATTGAGTTGATCAGTCCCACAGCTTGTATTCCTGCATCTTTTCTTCTAATAGTACGTCTCTTTTCGTTTTCTTTAATTTGTGATGGACGAGTCATTATTAGAAGATTTACAAAAGCTAAGAAGTCCGCGAGTCCGCATTATTAGAAGATTGACAGAAGCTAAGAAGTGTGCCAGTAGTACAAGGTTCTAAATTCAGCCCTGTGCATTAAAGTGCCTGCTATACACAGCGTCAAGGGAAGGGTCGGACCACAAGGGTATATTGTACACAACCTCACCTTACATTTCTGCAAGGGGCTATTTCCACGACTTGAACAAGGGGCTGTTTCCACGACTTGAACATGTAACCTCCTGATCACATGACAGCAAGTTTACCAGTTACTCCAATGCTCCCCTTCTCAAGATTCTAAATAAGATACAAAAAAAAAAATGGTGTAAATATTTTGTTAATAGAGATTAATCATATGGCTTAAAACACGTAAACAAGGATAGCAAACACTTCAACAGTAGAATTAAGCATCCAATCCAGGTTGATAAGAGTCTTTAAGTTGCATTTCAAACCACTAGAAACTGATCAATGACATCTTTAACCACTCAAAAACATCACTAATACCTAAATACCAAGACTCTTAATACATTACAACATATTTTTCTTTTTCCTTTTATGTTCTATTCCTACACATTCTACTTCAATGCTGATGATTCTTTCTTCTTCCTCTTACCAGCATCTTCAGGTTCAGCCCATCAGTTGATACACTAATTGTCCTTGGTTCCAGCAGACCTTTTTGTTCTCATTTTTCCTCATACCGTTGATCCAGTAGGACCTTTTCTTCTCGTTTTTCTTCATTCCTTCACTATCAAGAACTTATTCACCTGCTTCCTCAGTTTGAGGTGGCTAAGTCAGACCCTAATGATCTCTGGTCTCCCTTCGCTTGAAAAGGACACATGACGACTGGCTACATGTTACAGCTAACCAAATTGAAAAATGCATGAGATTGCCTCTCACAACCTCTAGAAAATATATATTTTTCTTTAGATAAAAAGAGAGAAGGGGAAAAGGACAGCTGCATTAGCAGTCAACCTGCTAATGAAATGCCTGGAGCCAGTATACAACATTGGCAATTCCCAGTAGGATAACAGAAGTTGCTCATAGCATGAACTAAGGCTCTGTTATCATCACTGTGACAGATTAAACAGAACAGAGCGAAACCTGCAACAAAGAATGTATATTCGCATATTGTGCCTTAAAAGGTACAAGGATTCTTGTGGTTGCAGACATAGCAACAGTTCTTAAGGCATTGGAAACAGCGTAGGCAAGAGGGGCAATTTTCCATACATATGAAGATGACAGAAAGAACACAACCGTATTTGGCACTTTACCAACAATACAATTGTGGCGCACTATTAACTTGAAATCATCCGTGGCTTAAAACATGTAAAATAGCATAACAAAAATTCCAAAGAAGGATAAAGCATCCACGGTAGGAATAAAAGCATACTCCAAGCATCTGCTGTCAACAAACAGAATCCTAGGTTGCATTACAAAGCAATAATAATTGAATAATGACATCATTGAACAACTTAAATACGCCATCCACTGCCCAATACCAAAATTGTCCATACTAATAGTGTCTCCTCTGGGACACTTACTCTTCAGTTTTCTTCTTCTTTTTCTCTTTCTTTTTATCCGTGGTTTCTGTTTCATCCTCGTCAGCATCAGCATGTTTCCTCTTCTTTTTCTTACTTTGTTCCATTTCTACATTTTCTACTTCAATATCTGCATGTTTCTTCTTTTTCTTCTTCTCCTCCTTCCCAGTGTCTTCAGGTTCTGCACCATCAGCTACTACAACAGTATCCTCTGTTTCAGCAGATTTCTTCTTCTTTTTCTTTTTCTTCTCTAATTCAGTAACAGGGGCTTCTTCAACCGATTCTTCCTGAGTTTGAGATGGCTGTTCATCTATGCTCCTTTTTTTGTCATCATTCTCAATGTGGCACATAACAGAATCGGCAGAAGGATTGTAAGCCTACAGAAGGGAGAAGTCAATACTGGAAGCAAACCAAGTAAGTATTAACTCAAAATAGAAGACAGTCCCAAACCTTAGCTGGTGCTGTCAGTCCCTTTTTACGATCCTTGTCATAAAATTCGATCTTAGGTTTGCCCTTACCGGACCCAGCTGATTTTCTCAACTCTTTGCCTTCTAAGGCTCTTAAGCGTGCATCAAGCTAAAAAAGTTGCATACCATAATAATCACTCTCTAAAGAGAAGAAGTGAATAATATCATTCAAAAATAATAATTAGCAACATTACCTTGGCCCGATTCTCCAAACCCATGGTATTATCTTGACTATCTGCAAGAGCATCATATCGAATCGCCAAAGCAGTTTTTGCAGCAAGAGATCTTGATATTTTACCCTTGTATTTTGATGCTGCCTGTCCAATCAAAGATGCATGATATATAAGCCCATATTTTGGAGTTGCATGCTTTGTCTTCAAAGCTCTGAAAAGAGCTTTTTCAGCACCAAGTATCTGAACAGTACTTCCAGGTTGTTTCGCAAGATTTAACAAGCTACCACCATGAGCAATAAGTCTAGCTCCAACAAGTTCTCCAACAAGAGCCGTAAGATTTGGGGCAATGGTGTTCATCCTGCTCTTCAAATAATCATATAACTGAGATCTGTACTCAGAGAATGACAGAACTTGGCTGCATAAATCTTTAATATTCTCCAGATCAAGATCACTAACTTCAGTGCCCATAGAGATCATGGCTGCCTCTTTCAATTCTGTCTCAACCTCTTCAGGCAGTATCTGTGAACATTGCAAACAGAAAGTGTGAATTTTGTCTTACGTACTTCAGAATGATGTGCCTTGTCAAAAGCAACATTGGACTACGATACATCACAAGCTTCATTCCAACAGGCAAGCTAGACAACATGCTGATGAATATTACTGAGAATAAACAGCAATCTATTTTTTAAGTTCAAATTATTTGAAGCATGTAAAAAGAAGCCAATCCTTACCTCAGAGAAATCTAGCATTGCAGCATTGGTACGGTCACCCATCAACTTAACAGCCTTGGCATAAAGAATGTTATCTTGAACAATCTTTTCAAGCTCAGGAAAATGCCAACCATACCACTCTCGGACTCTCATGGCATATGTATTTAGCTCTTTATCAAGATCATCCAACAAGCTAATGGCCTGTACAATCATTGTATCCACCTGGAAAAGCAATAAACAGTCAATTGTACTGCTATCTGTTTAATTAAAAAACATATCTGACAAGAATATAAAATTGGACAAATAACTATGAAGCTATACAGAGAACTTCAAGAGACAGAACCAGGCAGAAAATGGTAAGACTGTAATACATTCTTTTGAATGTTAAGGGTTCAGTGAATCACAGGAAACTACATAACCTCAACTGGCAAGAAACTGTCAGATTTCAGGAAACCACAGAGCTGTGACTACTCAAAGTACATATACTAAATAGAATACATATGGAACGAGCATAAAATTGGCTGTGTAAACAATGAAATGCCAACCTACATAATCACCATCAGCATGCTTTATGGAGAATGTTATTCCATATTTTTGTTTACACTCTTTAGATCCTTTCTTAAAGTTACACAACACGATGCAATTTAAAGAATCAGAATTGACAATTTCCAGGGTGAATCAAATAATATGCACTATCTAAAATTTTAATAATGACGATCTAGCATCACCAGAATTAAATAGAATAATGTTATCCAACAACAGATAACACTCTAAAATTAGTTCAGACCTAGTAATATTACACACGCTCTACCAGAAATGATACAAGCTAGAGCATACAAAACCGAAGTGTTCTGCAGCAATTGATTTTTTATAAGATCACCCGCCCCAAATCTCTAATCCATGAGTTAAGGTTGGTCCTTTTCCACTTTGTTGCCTTGGTGGATTGAACCCCTAACTTCCTTTAATATGTTGTCTTTCCCTTCTATCCACTAGGCTAACCTACCTTTTCTCCATGGCAACTGATTATCCCAATATTTGCTACGTAATAATATATATAACGAAACCATGTAGAACATGAATTAGATCAGTCAATTTACAGCAATTACCTTGTCAGGGCTAAACTTTAGCTTGTATCTTGAAAGACTGTGAGATAAACCCAAGCTCATTGGAGTCAAGTCTTGATACGCAAGACCAGAAATGAGCTCAGTCAACTGACTTCTAACCCCTCTCATCAATTCCATGACAGCATTATTATGAACACAATCAATTTGCTGCAAACACATCACACACAAGCTTCAGCCAAAAAAGATAGGAAACAGAACATAACTAAGACATAATGAGCTGACATAAAAAGGGAACCGACCAGTTTCTCTTTAATTGCATTTCCAAGCTTTGAATCAGCAACCCCCAAAGTTTCACCATCACAATGCGCTTTCAAGAACTTGCGCAGTCCTTTGCTGGGCTTGCTATCTATCAACAGCGTAGCTGCTGATAGAGCTTCTGAGGTGTTCTCAAACTTAGAGAAAGCTTTTAGCTTCACAACCTGTTTCCGTACCAACCAATCACGTAAATGTAGAATTTACGAAACATAAAGTTGAAACTTTAGGTATGTCGTATCCCCAACATCAACTAAGCATAATTTATTTATTAAAAAAAAAAGATAAAAAAAGACCATGGTTGGAGTGTGTCTAATAAAGTAGCTTGTGTTTACCAAACCAACATAGAGAACAACAAAGCCGTGCTTGGCTTTGTCCAATTTTTAACATGCTATGCCAAAATTTCTCCTTGACGTGTTTTAGAGCCTGTTTGGATTGCCAGCCATTAGTTAGAATTTCTAGCTTTTGGCTTTTGGCTTTTGGCTTACTTTTATCATTTTGGCTTAAAATCAAGTGCTTATAAGCACTTTTTTTATTTTATCCAAACGGCTCTTACTTTCAAAATTTTAACCACAGTATATCATACCGAGCTAACTGCGCCCAATGTCTACACAAACCAATAAATACATAAAATATTTGTTTTATCAAAAGACTCGGATTTTAGAGCTAAACTTGATGAGTAAAAAAACCAGGTTAAAGAAGAAGTACTTTTCTGGCAGAATCAGTTGAGGAGAACTCCTTCCACAAATCCTACAACACAGACAAAAAAGAAAATTCTATAATAAAACAAGAAAACACAAAATAAATAAATAAATAAATAAATAATGAAAATACCTCAACTTTGGAGAGTTTTCCCTCATCCAGAACTTTGAAAAGGGCAAAGCCTGCCGGCGTTTCAAACAATACCAACATCTTCTTTGGCCAAAAAAACAAATGGGAGAAAACGGAAGAAGCTGTAAGAGAGGGTTTAGCTCCTCACTTCCTTCTCTGTATGCCTATGCTATTGAAGGTACTACGGTTTTAGAGAGGTGGCAATGGGTTTTGTTGCAAAAACAGTAACTAGCTCTATTGCTCCCCCGATAATTCCATATTTACACTTCTATCCTGGAATGTTTTACTCTAATATTTGAGGTAAAATAGCAAACTCTATGAAGGTGTCAATATCATATCCAATTGGTTCAACCCATTTAAATTTAGATCGGTTATTGTCCCACCTAGTTTAACCTTTTCTCTTATTTTCACCGTAAAATGTTGATTACAATTAAATAAACGTCATATGTTAATTTTTTCCCTTTATATTTCTTTATTATTAGAATTAGCAGTTATTTGTGTTACATTATAGCGCACAAGAAGAGGCAAAAAAAACTTGAAGAATTTGTCTACTCTTGAACACTTATGTCGGTAAGCATATATCAGCTTCTTTCATTAAATTATATATTATTTTGACTATATAGAAGCGTGAAGGGAAACAAGTGATGGTGGTCATATTTTACGATATCATCTTTATTAATTATTATATATGTATCAGTTAAGTATTAAAAAATTAATAATATTTAATAAAAAATATAAAATAGACATTTATGACATGTCTATTTCAGCTACTTCAATCGTAATTTTACTATTTCATCCCTAATTAATTACTTTAAGTGATTTAAATATTAAAAAAATATATTTAATAAAAAAGATAAAATAAACAAAAAAAATGATAAACAAACTATTAATGTTTTAAATTAACTTGACATTTTATATAAGGCCCGTCTAAATTTTTTTCACAATTATTTTTTATATTAATTTTTTTATATCACTTTTAATAAGTTATTTCCTAATTGATTATTATATGTCATTTACGTATTAAGAAATTAATAATATTTAATAGAAAAATTAAAATAGACATTTATGACATGTCTGCTTCAGCTAGTTCAACCGTAATTTTACTATTTCATCCCTAATTAATTATTAAAAAATAATATTTAATAAAAAATAAAATAAATAAAAATAATAATAAATTAACTATTGATGTTTAAAATTAACTTGACATCTTATATGAGGCCCGCTTAAATTTTTTTGACAACTATTTTTATAGTAATTTTCTTGTATCACTTCTAATAAGTTATTATGAGTCATTTAAGACATGTCTGTTTTGCGACTTCAATCATCATATTTGATTGACTCTCAAAATTATATCAGTGTCACTTAGATTGAAATAGAAGAAAAAGTATTATAAATTTCAATAATTAAAAACTTAAATTATTTTTAAAATATAATAGACTATCAATGCTAAAAAGTTTGGACAAGGAGATTATTATAAATTATAATTGTTAACAACTTAAAATAATAAATTATAATGTCAAAAAACTATTATAAATTACAATAGCTAACAACTTAAAATATCTAAAAGAAATATTTAACATATAATTAGTTATCAAAATTTATTTATATCACATAAACTGAGACTAAAAATAACATATATTTGGCCTGTACTAGTGTAAGACCCCGCAAAATTCCTAGCTTAATTCAGTCCTTTAAGCTTGTTAAGGGTCTCAGACTTAGAAAATTCTAGCTAAGTATTCAGACTTAGTTTATTTTTAGGCCTTCGAAAGTTGACAATCTCATTTCGCGACCTTAAATTCCTTTAAATGTCTATATTTTAGTTAATTCATGATTAGGAAGGTCAATAGGTGTTCTCGGACTAGTTTCGAATTTTTCGAACTTCGTTTGAAGCTCCTTTGAAATCCTAAAACAGTGTACCAACGCGATCTTGGAGCGCCACATCGCTATCGCTTTGGTTAATATTTTCCCCAACTACCAGCGTCAAATTTCAATGAGTCAGCACGATCGTGGCGCGATGCGTTGGATATCGCGTTGGTGACATCGATGCGCCGCGTCGACTTACGCATCGACAATCCAATTTTCACTCATTAAAAGACGTGTTCTTGGGGGTATTTGGGTCTTTTTTCCCCGACTCTCAGCCCTCAAAACACAAAATTTTAATACCCTATGAAGCAAATAAACACATTCTTTCTCAATTTCTCTCAAGAACAAGCCTTAGGGTTTTTAAATTTCAAATCAAGAACTCAAGATTCCACCATTAATTTTCAGAAATTCTTCAACAAGGTATGTAAAGTGTTCATCCAAAGGTTCCTTCCACCCTTGGAGTTCGAGAAACTTCTTTTAAAAACATGAATTGTGATTTCCATGTTGTGGGTTCGAATGTAATCATGTTGATGTTGTAGAATGTGTTCTAAGTTGAAATCTTTATGTGTTTTTTAATATTATGATAGGATGTAAGTTGAATTTTGATTCTCTTATATTGAAACCCTTGAATTTTGAAGTCATGATGTATTAGCATTGTTGATCATACCCAAGTATAAAGCTACGCCTACTATGTGTTTGATAAAATGCTAAATTAAGACTATGGTGCTTTTGTGTTCCTTTGGTGGTCTAAATGATGAACTTATGCTATACCCACATGTTCACAATGTCTTCCATGTTAAAGCTATACCTTGCATGTGTTTGATGGAATGCTCATGAGATTAGTTTAATGAAATTATAATGTGTTAGTATGCATTCCTATTCATGTGCAAGTTCATGACTTTCAAGTGATTGATGAAATGCCTTTTAGATCGTATTGTGAGTTGTTGACTATTGTCAAGTATTCAAGAATTATCATGTCTTATTATTTTCATGCTATCGAGTCCTGGGGTATTTAATACCCGATAATTTAGCTGTGTGTCTAGAGTCAGTATCAGTTACAGAACAGTATCAATCATGTCATGATCAGTAGTGCTCTAGTTCAGTTACAGAACTTAGAAAAACTCAGTAAACTCAGTATCAATCCAGTCCGATTCAGTATTCAGTTCAGTCCTCAGTAAACTCAGTCAGATAACAGAACTCACTAGTATTTCATCAGTCAACAAAACTAGTAAACTCAGTTCAGTTCAGTTAATCAGTACAATCAGTAACAGATCAGTCCAGCCTAGTATGAACTAGGAAATCAGTTCAGTATCTATTCAGTTGGGAAACCTAAGAATGGGGACTCACCTGCCAACAGAGGGTGTGATCCTTAGAAGCAGTCCTTGCGTTCCAGAACTACGTAGCCAACGTAGGTTGAGACATCAAAACCTGATAGTTGAGGGTTGATGAGGTGGCTTAACCTGACAATTGAGGGTCCCACCGTTCTCATTTGAGAAACTTCTAGATAAGGGTATCTCTTCAGTGTCTTTACCCGTGGAACAGTACTGACACCCTTCCAACTAGGGTTACAGGTTGGACCCCAAATTTATTCAGAAAAGGGGCATGTCGGTTAGATGATTACCTCACACAGTCTCAATCTCAGTATTCAGTAAAGAACATAGCTAGTTCTACAGATTTCAGGACTGTCAGATATAATCACTCAGCTCAGTACAAAACTCAGCTAGTTCCATCAAAAATAGGACTATCAGACACAGTCACTCAGTAAACAGTATATCAGTTATCTGTTATATCAATTATCAGTAATCCATGTTATCAATAAACTCAGTATTTAAAATCCTTATGACTTCAGTTACAGTTATGTATTCATGCATGTATTCTCACGCAGTCATGTTCATGTTATTCAGTCAGTTATAGTTCATGCATATGAACCCTGGCATTCAGCCTTACCTCACTTTGCGTACCAGTACATTTACACATACTGACGCATACTTTTCTTTTGCGCTATGGTGTTTTATACCATAGGTTCAAACGTACAGTCCCCAGAGCATTCTTAGCGGTTCAGACATCCAGCCAGCAGCAGTAGACTAGCAGTGAGTTCTCAGCATTCGAGGATATTCTTTTATTTCATTATCTCATTAGATTTAGTATTTCAGTAGATGGAGTTAGTTGGGGGATTGTCCCATCAACTCCTTATTCAGACAGTTCAGTTTAGAGGCTTTTCAGACTAGATGTTCAGACAATATTCAGTATTTTAGATTCTGGTGTTTTATTAGACTTTATCATTTTTTTCAACAGTATTATAGTTTTTAATCTTATGGCATTTCAGCTTATTATTCAGTATTATACAGTGTTATTATTCAGTTATTGCAGCAGGTACCAGTTATGGTTTAGCTTGTGGTCCTTCGGGATTATGAGCACCATGTAGCATCCGGGATATCAGACTCGGGGCATTATAACTAGCACGGGCCTTCGAGATCTAGTACTATATATCAATGAGGATGACCCATAGGGTTACTATCGAAATATTATAAATAGCCTAATTTGTTTATGAATACGTGTGATTGTTGGTGTAATTGATTTGTTGTCATTAGTCATTCGCTAAGTGTAATAGTTTTTGGACCTTTACCCTCTATTTGGATGGTGGTTTTTTATGGTATGGTATAGTTATTAAGAAACCATGTTTATTTTGATTGTTTCTTAAAATGTATGGTATTGTATAATTTAATTTCATGGTTTGGTAACCATGAAAACCCCACATTTTATGTAATCACCGCTTTGGTGGTATCCCATGGTTTGTTTATTTTTTTTATCAATTATGTTTTTACTTAATATTATATAATCTTATTTTTCCTTCACATTATGTTATTTAACTCCACCTCCTACTCCGACTCCTGGCCCCACCAGCCTCCCCCTACCTCGACCCCACCCTAACCAAACCTCTACCCAATTTTTTAAAAAAAATATTTTAAATACTTGTTTTTACTCGGCCCTCATCCCCAACCCACTCCCCACCTATTAGCCCCCCTCCCCACCACCACCACTAATTTCTTTTTCATTTTTAAAATTCATTTTTTAAAACTTTCATGAAAATTTTCTTACACCACCTCCACCCTCTACCATCTCCCCCCTTCCACCATACCCCTACCCCTATCCTGAGCCCCTACTCCACTACCCTCACCCCCAAATATTTCTTTAAAAATAAATTAATTTTTTAGCCCCACCACCCTTTATGATATTCTTTTTTATTATTTTGTGTTAAATATATACAAATATTTTTAGAAAAAAAAAATTCTACTTGTGTTACAAACACAAGAAAATAAGTAAGAAATAATTTATTTTCTTGAAAAATATTTTATTTTTGGATTCCATAACGAATACACTCGTAGCATATACAAAAAATGCATTCAAACTTTGTACTTGTCAGTGGTGTCACGTCTCAAAACACCAAAAAATAAATTGTTACTATAAAAAATAAATTCGATTATATTTATTTGATCTACTATTTTATTGACCTTGTTAGAATTTACATGAATTTAACAACTTAATATTTCATGACATAATTATGATAAATTAGTAGGAAGAAAATTATTTTATTAACAGTTATTGATAAATTTAACATTTATAATAATTAACGACATTTTAGTGAACTTATCAGTTACAATACAGTACTATACTATCAAATCAAACAATATAACTGTCATTAAACAATAGTGAATGATACAATCTATCCAAACATTGTATGTACTATACCATACCATACCATACAATACCGTAGATTATGAAACTATGACAAACCACCATCCAAACAAAAGATTAGGTGTCATTTGACGTGGAGTAATAATTCTTGTGTGTGGTTCTAGATGTGGATCTCTTATGAACTTTATTAAATATTTTTTACATCAGTATACTGTTAATCTTTAATTTATCGAGAATATTTTATTTAGATATGCAAATTAAGTGATATTCTAATAGAATGTTTCAACTTCTAACAAAGCACTTTCTTTGTTTCGTTTTAGTTGACCTTCTAACTAAAATATTTGTTTTAATTTAGTTGTTCAATTTATGAAATCAAGAGAATCTTATTATGTTGTTTCAATACTACCCCTACCATTAAGTGATTACATAATATATATATATATATATATATATATATATATATATATATATATATTTAAATTTATATTTTTAAAGCATAATTAATAAAGCTAATTCAGTAAGATAAACTCTTAATAGATATTTTCTTAAAAGGAGTGCCAAGGCAACAAGGGTCATCTATTTTGAAACAGAGAGATATCAATTAAATATTTTAGATTTTTTTTTTAGAAAAAAACAAATTTCACATATTTTTCATTCGTCTATTAATTAGTTAAGTTAGCCACTTAAAATATGTATTCCCCTTTAATTATATGCATCGTATATATTATGTTCAATTTTTACATTTATTTTGATACATGTTATAGTACTTTTAGTTCTTATATTTGATTCAAAATAACTATCTTTTTAACATAATCAAGAAGAATTTTTCTTTCAAGTTTACTCTTATTTTTATAAGTGAGCATTTAC
This sequence comes from Capsicum annuum, assembly GCF_002878395.1. Lineage (NCBI taxonomy): Eukaryota > Viridiplantae > Streptophyta > Magnoliopsida > Solanales > Solanaceae > Capsicum > Capsicum annuum. The sequence continues at coordinate 158,654,652 of NC_061122.1, read as the reverse complement.
ATAATCAAGAAATCATATTAAATATTTTAGGTACAAAAATACATATTATTAAATACAGTATTATAACGAAAACGACTCTTTCTTTCTAGGTATGAGTGATTTCTTAAGAAATATACTCAAGTTAAAAATAGCATATAATATAGATTGGAGGATGTCCCTTTTTATTACTTTTTTCTCATGTATTTTGGCAAAATTTTGAGCTTGTATGGATGAGCTTATAACTTTGACTTATTTTTATTATTTTAATTTAAAATTAAATATTTGAAAGTACTTTTCATCTTAGTCAAGTACTATGAAAATGGTTTGATTTTAGGGGGTGTTTGGTATGATGGAAAATATTTTTTTTATTTTCTCTTGTTTAGTTGTAATAAAATATTGAGAAAATATTTTCCAAAATAATTCATTTTTCTCTATTTGAGGGAAAATAACTTCCCTCATGGTCCAAGGGAAGTCATTTTCTGGAAAATGACAGATGCAACTTTTATGCCCCCACCCTGTAATGCCCCGCAAAATCCTCTTCCAGTCTGAGCCTTAGAGCTTATTTGGTAAAGCGAAAATCCGAGTCAAAATGTTTTGAAAATATCCTCCCAAGTATGAAATACTTTGAATCATGTGAGAATCTATTTGAGCATAAATTAAGATCATAGAAGTCCCCTAACTTATGGACGAGTTGAAAACTTTCCTATCGTTCAAGTTTTAGTAACCATCAAAATTTAGGTCAACTTCAATCGACCATAACTTGTTGTATATGAAGAACTGGGTGGATTTTTATATATCAAATGAAATATCTTTGAATTATCTTTTCAAAGATACTAATTTCGCCTAAATCTGATACCGAAACAAAGAGTTATGCCCATTTTACTCCAGCATGTCAAGCTGGAAAATGGTGACGACGTTTCTGACGGGCTATCACGTTTCTGACGACCTTTTTGACAATGTCGTCACATTTTGAAGACATTTCTGACGTTCCCTATAGGTTTGATAAAGATCCTAGGTGAAGCATAAAGGCCACTATAGTATGTTGAATAGGAAACCCCAAATTGTGAGCTAGTCCATGCATGCCTTAGTGAGTGAAATGTGCCAAGATAGCATGAAATCCCCAAGTAGGTGTAAAATCGGTCATGTCTAATGGTTGTTGAAAGACCCTAGTGAATAAGTCGAGATATGATGGTTGTAAATTCCTCAATTTTATGCTCTTTGATATATGCTAAGCTTGTAATACATGTCAAGTGGTTAGCAAGTAAATAGTGATGTGTTAGTATAAAGTTTCCCCCAAATCAAGTGATGTCCAAATACATAACAAGACCGATATAGGTAAGAAGTACTTGATGTAAGATCTCGTTGAATGGGGTATAATCTAATAGCATGTCTTCCCTAGGCTAGTATATGATAGTGAACCGATGTTGATGATCCTTAATGGTTTGGAGTGACCCTTTGGTGGTTGTGATGATAAATAGAGGTCTATGTTTCCTAAATGCTTAATACGATGTCCTAAGGATCTTGAGAGGGAAAGTATGTTATGATGCCCAACTACTTGAAGTGATTCTTTAACGATTGTGATAATACATGAATGATTGTAATGATAAATGAATGCTTGTAATGATGAATGGATAACCGTGATGATGCATGAATGATTTGTAATGAAGAATGATTATGTCTTACTTTTATGTTATCGAGTCCTGGGGGTATTTATACCCGAAAATAGAGCTGTTGTCTAGAGCCCGTATCAGTTTCTTGATAATTCCAATCGAGCCATGATTCTTAGAACTCAGTGAACTATAGAACCTGTATCCTCAGACAAGTGCGAAGCTTAATAAAGCTCAGTAATCTCAGTTGTCTCTATAATCTCTGTATCGCTGGTAATCTAGCCTCAGATCTGTAATCTGCTCAGTTCTAATATTATTCAAGTCATTCAATCCTAATCCTAGAAGCGATTCGAGTAATCTATTCAAGCTCTGTATTGTCAGTCAGATACCATGATTTAATTTCTTTTCCGTCAGATACGGAACCAAGTGATCTCAGCGTAACTCAGTCAGCCTTTTGTGTAATATGATCAGTGTCAAATTCAGTTCAGCCAGTGTTCAGTTGAGAATTCAGTTTTGAGTCTTTCAATTAGGAGTAAAAACTAGCACCGAGCAAGCTCAAGGATGGGATCTCACCTACTAGTAGAGGGTGTGATTCTCAGAAGCAATCTTTGTACTCCAGAACTACGTAGCTAGCATAGGTTGAGACATCACACCTGTTAGTTGAGGGTGGATGAGAGACATCATACCTGCTAGATGAGGTCGCTTGACCTGCTAGATGAGGGCTCCACCATTCTCGTTTGAGGACCTGCTAGATGAGGGTCACATAGAGTTGTCTTTACCAGTGGCTCGGTAATGATACCCTTCCAACTGGGGCATAGGTTGGACCCCACCTGTGGTAGGTCGGGGCATGTCAGTTAAGTGACTACTTCCCACAGTTTCATTTTCAGATTCAGTCTCAGTTTCAGAATCAGTCTTCAGAAATCAGGACTATCAGATACAGGCATCTATCATTGTGAGGAACTTAGATAGTTCCATTGACTTATGGACTATCCCATCAGATAGACTTGGTCTCACATACGGTTATTTGATATCATATTCAGAGATATGCCATCAGATAGGCTTGTTCACAGTATCAGATTTCTATTAAGTATTCTGGTTGTCAGATTCAGATATAATCATATTTCTTATCATTGATAAAGCTTCCAAAATTATCTGTTAGAAAGGTTGATCTCTAATCCTGTCAGTTGAAAGTAGTAAGTATAAGAATTCAGTCATTGATGTAAGCATATCCATATCCTCAGTTATTAGTATCAGATGAGTAAGTGATTCAGCATCTCAGTGTTAGTAGTGAGTTCAGTCTGCAGTAAAGTGGTATCTGAGTTTTAGTATCTAAAGTTCTGATAATTTTGTTCATGTTCTGTGCATTCATGTATGTGTTCTCATGTGGCATTTTCATGATTATTCAGTTTACATATTGCGCATGCATGAACCCTTGTTTATCCTCAGCAGTTTGGTCCCAGTCAGTAGTAGTAGCAGTGAGTCCTCTTCTTTCGAGGATGAGTCTCAGTTTACTACTATTGTTTCAGACTTTGTTTATTTTCTGTTGACGGAGTTAGTTGGGAACATGTCCCATCAACTCCACAGTTCAAACAGTTGGAGGCTTTTCAGACGGATGTATTAGTATTCAGTTTTCAGCTTTGAGTATGTATAGATGTGTTGAACCTTATGGCAAGTTTTCACCTTTTTTTCCAGATATTATACAGTGTACATGTACAGATATCAAAAAGGGTTAGCTTGTGGTCCTTTGGGTCCATAAGCACCGTGTGACGTCTCGGGATGGGATCTGGGGGCGTTACACACCCCCACCCCCACCCCTACCCAAACAACACTCAAATTCACATTACTCAAAAAATTCATATTACTAAAAAAAAATCACTGTGCTTTACTCCAATTTTTCACTGCTTGAAATAAAAATTAGTGAAGCCTGAATTTTTTCCTATTTTCAATGATCGTTGAATGTACTGTTATTTTCATGTGCATAGAAGAAGACTTACCTATGTTACTTTTGTTAATTGCATATTCCATTTTGACATCGTTGTATCTTGTTTCAGAAGGTTGAATAAGCTTGTCGTTCAATTGTATTTCTATTGATTGTAGTATCTTGAGATTTCCCTGATAAAATGTTGAAAAGTGTCTCCTATGGTTGCTAATTTGCTTAAAATTTAGTGACTTTTAATACGTTAGTACTCGATATTGATATTATTTGCTATGCTTAAATTAGTTCTTACAAATTGTTGAATTACTAGAGGCGGTGATATATTAGTTAATAGTTAGTAGTATTTTCAAAAAAAAAAAAATTCACTCACCAACCGAATACTAGAAAATATTTTTCTGAAAAATATTTTTGACTCACCAATTAAACACCATAAAATATTCTTTGGAAAATAATTTTCACTCACCAACCAAACATGAGAAAATAAATAGAAAACTTACTTATTTTCTAGAAAAAACTTTTTCCAGGAATACATTTTCTATGAAAAATATTTTTCATCATACCAAACACACCCTTAGTTTGAACTTTAATTTCTTTGCATGCACGTGTTATTTTTTATAAATAGAAAAATTATTGCTTTTCGTAGAATTGTATTACATCTTGTTTTTTCCTATCAACAAATTAGTACAATGACTTCTAGTAGTTTAGCGTAGAGTAGTTATCAAAAAAAAATATAAAAAAAAGGTTGGCGCAGAGTGTATATAATATTTTGAAGAATTAATAAATAAACATCTTTTGAACAAGAAAAAAAGAAGAAGACAAGAGTTTTTCTTATTTATAATTAACTAGTTTAGGTGTACGAGATTTGCGCGTGTATCTCACTTTAATGAGTTCAAATGTTACACTAAATAGGAGATTTGTTTAAATTGATAGAGATCAGTATAATAATTAAATTCAATATATTTTAAATATGTTAAGATGGAGAACTTATTTAATTAAACCTAATCTTTATCCAAAAAATTCTCAAAGTCGATTGACATTCATTTACCACTTGTAAACTACAACAAAACAACAAAATAACAGAGATATGAAAACAATATAATTAAATCTAACCTTTACACAAAAATTTTCTCAAAGCCGGCGGACATTCATCTACCACCTGTAAATTACAACAAAATAATATGACAATAAAGATATCAAAAAAATACATCTAAACCTAACCTTTACACAAAAAAAATTCTCAAATCAGAGATATCAGAATAATACAATTAAATCTAATCTTTACCTAAACAAAATTTCAAAGTCCGTCGACATTTATCTACCACCTGTAAACTATAACAAAACAGTACCATAAAAGAGATGTCAAAACAATATAATTAAATCTAATCTTTACACACAAAAATTCCTCAAAGCTGATCAACGTTCATTTAGACTTGTAAACTACCATCTACAACCTGTAAACTACCACAAAATAATACACTAATAAAGATATTAAAACAATACAGTTAAACCTAACATTTACCTTAAAAAATTCTTCAAAGTCGACCGACATTCATCGACTACCTGTAAATTAAAATAAAACAATACAATAATAAAGATATCAAAACAATGCAATTAAAACAAACTTTTGTATAAAAAAATTTCTCAAAGTCAACCGATATTCATTTACGATTTGTAAACTACAATAAAATAATATGATAATGATTGCAAACTCCAGTCTCCGCTAAAAATAATTTTTGCCTAAGAAAATTTTGACCCTAAAGGACAACTTGAATGAAAATAAAATAAGAAAATATAGTAGAAGTAGAAAAAGCTATATATACACACACGTTGAATTCAAGTTTTAAACAATTTGTACATATTTTTAGACATTTTTTCTCCAAAAATAAAGTAACTGTCCAAAAATAGGATAAATTTGTTATTTTAGTGTATATGTTGAATTCTAAATGGTTGTCTAAAATAAATTATGAGAAATCATACTACAAATACTCTTTCCTCTAAAAATTATTATGATGATTTGGGAATAAAGTGAAGGATCAAAAATACACCTAAAGTATCTCATTGTTGTAAAATTTATTACCTAAACTGTCACCAAACATTTATCGAGGCCTCCACATTGTTTCCTCCTGATTCTATGAAAAGTCAACGTTACAAAGGAGTGCATAAAAAACCTATAGAAAATAAAATTCTTCAATAAAAAGTTAATCTTTAATGTAAACCTTCCTCCAGACTAAATAAACCTTGAATAATAATAACAAAAATAAATTAACAATAAACTAATAATATATTAAACAAAAATAAATTATCAAATAAACTAATAATATATGAAATTAATACAAAAAAGCTAAGAAGACATGCAAAGTAGACAGAAATCACATATTAAAGTGGATGAAAAATGAAAAAATAAGACAATAATTATAAAAGCAAGCTATGTACAATTAGTAATTGTAAAAAAAGAAGTGAGGAGAAAGAGGAATCAAAGACATTGTATGAAAGAAATTATTATCACTACACGGATGTAAAACTGATGAAACACAAGCAAGAATAATAAAAGCACCAAAGAAACTAATACGAAAGTGTGACCCCTTTTTATACAAAATTTTTCTTAATGTGAAAGACTTTTATTTACTTATATAAAAAACTAAGAGAAAATACATAAACTACCCTCTGAACTTGTTTGACTTTTTCAAAAAGACACCTAAACTATACTTTCGACCTATTACCCCACGAAACTTATCTAAACCATTGTAAATACACCATTTTGATCAAAATTTTACCTCTGCATGTAGACGCGCATAGGAGGCCCGTGAATTGCTTTAAAAGTTGACTCTTTCAACCAATTAAAAGTTGCCAAGTGTTATCCATTTGTTCAACAGCTTCTTAGTTATCTTTTGAACAAAAAAGTAGTCTTAACATTCAATTTTTACACCTTGAAATATTTTGATAGTATTAGATTTTTATTGTATTAGATTGAAATCTAAGAATGTAATCGAATGCTAATACAAATAGCTTTTTCGATTACATTTTTACACATTCAAATGCTAAACAGTAAAAGGTTAAATGCGTTAGACTATTGTTACAGTGTTGGAAAAGTTTGATCTTGAATTGAAGAATGATAAAGAGATTAAAAAAAGGATAAAAAAGAGATGGTGTGTTAGCCACTATTGTCTTCTTCAGCACCTCCATTAAAGCTTTTTTTTTTCTTCGAAATAATCATTTAACTATTTTTGTTAAGAATCATAAAACTCCATTAAAGCTCCATTAATGGAGAGGGATAGAGGGAGCTGCTGGATGGGGGTGGGGGTGGAGGGGAGCTGCTGGACGGGGGATGGGGAGTGAGATGCTGGATGGGGAGGGGGAGATGGGGTGGGGGTGGGGTGGGTGATAAATAAAATAAAAAGAAAAATTTGATTCAAAAATATAAATATAATATGAAATGAAATGTATTTAACACGTGACAACATCTGATTGGTGCGTGCATTCACTCTCTTTCTTGTGATTGAAATTCAGCAAAAAATGGTATATTTGCAACGATTTAAGTAAGATTTGTGGGGTAATAGGTCGAAAGTATAGTTTAGATGTCTTTTTGAAAAAGTCGGCCAACATCAAGGGGTATTTATGTATTTACTCAAAACTTAACTATTAGGAGTTTATTACCATCTTGCCTTTAATTGTTTTTCAGTATTCATATTTTCCTTTTTTAGTGTCAAAGCAAAAAATACCATGCGTTTTATTATGGAAAAAAGAGTCCTAACACATATAAATAAAGTTGCTATTAAATATTATTGGCAAAATGACCTTCTGGACCCCTGTACTATGTCGGTTTTGTAAGTTGGACACTTCTACTTACATGTTTGTCATTTGGACCCCTGAACACACTAAAAAGCAACATTTTGCGTCCTTTGACCGTTGACTTTGCCTATGTGACATTGAAATGGCTGATTAGGACTAGGAGAGTGTTGTCACTCGCCTGGGGTGCGACCGAGGGTCAATTTTTGGTCAATTTTATATTAAAATAATTTTTAAAAATAAAAATAATATTAAAATTTTAAAAAATAAAAAAAGGAACTGCTTTTTTTTCTCCATCTTTTTAATTTAAAAATATTTTTAAAAATAATAAATTAAAAAAAATGAAAAACCCCTTCCTCAACCCCCAACTCCCGTTCAGCCCACCCCAGACCCTCATTCAGCCACCCCCACCCCCACCCCGCCGGCCATCACCATTAACATCGGCAAGCACCACTACAATACCCCCGACAATACCTCACTGAAAAATTCTTTTTCTTTTTCACATAAATCATCACACACTACACCACTGACCATTGAATTTCTTTTTCTTCAACCAATTCACAAAAATTTCTTTATTTATTTTTCTTGAACCAATTCACAAAAATTTCAAGAATTCCCAACATTGAATTTTAACCAATTCACAAAAATATTCACATTGAATTTCAAGAATTTTCAACATTCTTGAATTACCCAAATCACAAGAAATCCCAAGAAAAATAAAAATTAAATCTTTACTTTGAATTTCAAGAATTTTCAACTTTCTTGAATTTACCCATATCACAAAAAATCCACAAAAATTGAGTTTTTACATTGAATTTCAAGAATTTCAAACTTTTTTCGATTACCCAAATAACAAAGAGTCCAAAGAAAGCATAAAAATTGAGCCTTTACATTGAATTTCAAATTCGTTGAATCACCCAAATCACAAAAATCTTTAAAAATCTCTTCTTTTCATACTTTTTAAATTTTTCACCCCTTACTTTTTAATTTTTCAGTAAAGCAAGAAGAATAAGAAGATGAAAATGATAAAGGAAAACAAGAATGAGAAGAAGAAGAAGAAGAAGAAGAAGAAGAAGAAGAAGAAACAGAGAAAGAAAGAACGAACAGGAAAGGGGAAGAAAAAGAAGGAATTGGAAAAGAAAGAAAAAGGGGAAGAGAGAGAGGGGGAGGGGGGTTATTTATTTATTTATTTTAATATTTTGTATATATAAAACGATGTGGCAGATGTGGCAGTTGACGTGGCAGCTGATGTGGGCGAGTGTGTTACACTCACCAAAAAGTGTTTAAAATATTATTTTTTAGTGAGTTTAGAGGTCCAGATGACAAACATGTAAATAGAAGTGTCCAACTTACAAAACTGACATAATACAAGGGTCTAGAAGGTCATTTTGCCAATATTATTATTCTAATTTTTTTGTCAAATATAAGGTACTAGAATTAGGACTCTTTTAATACTGGTGGTTTTTTGTTTTTCCCAAAATATATATTTTTGGTATTTATGTATAATTATAATTTAAAAAAATAGTAAAAAGACCATTTTGTCTAAAGAAGAGTGTTTTAATGAAGGTTAAAAAGTTTGAATCACTTTTTTAAAGGTCTTCACACTTTTAATATATTATATAGATGATAGATTATAGATTATAGATATAGATTATAGATATAAATTATAGACATAGATTATAGATATAGATATAGATTATAGATAACCATTTGAAAAAATTATTTATTTCCACAAATTAGAATCACACGCTCACAAATTCATCCAAAATCAAAAATATTTTCAATCTCTGATCTTTGCGAAAGTTATTAATTCTTATACGTTATTAGATAGTAAATTTGTGTCCCTTGGATTCATTGTTTTTTCTACTTTGCTGTCTTCCTAATAAGTGGATTTTTCCTTAAAAATTTTCAATTATATAATTAAAAACTTTAATAATTATAAATTTTTTATAAATATAGTATGATTAACTTGCAATTACATTAAACTAATGATGGGGTTAAAAAAAATAACGTGTATTCTATTATTAGAAAAATATTAGTATTTTTATATTTTATGTTTGGGCTCGGAGTTAGGCCTCATTTGTTTGCACTTAATGGAGATCTGAATCTAAATGGTTCAGACTTCAGACCATTAAGTGTATTTGTTTTTATTAAGATTTTAGCTCTTAATAGGCCTGAATAACTTTTAATCATTTAGATCTAGAACCAAGTCTTAATAGGTCAATAGAGATATTCTGGTGTTTGATAATATTCATCACTCTATTCATAATCAGCAGTCACCACCACTAACCACCTTTGGCACCGCTACCATTGTCAACCACCACCCACCTCCATCATCACAACCACCATCGACAACAAATATCACTACCAACCACTATTGTCAACCGCTACCGCACCTACTACCTCTATTATTCTATTATATTCACCGCTACCACCGCCATCGACAACATTACCATCATCAATCACTACCGGCTAATCTCTACTACCGACCAACTCATCTATCACAACTAGGACCACCACTAATACATCACAACCTCCACACATTCTTTGGCCGCCACCACCATTGTCATTAGTAACGTCACCCTACCACCAGTTCAACTACTACCATCGCTACAATTTATCTCTACTAAAAACCATCTTCACCATCCTAACAAACAACATCTCCAACTAGCACCAACACATCATCAGCCATCATGCATTCATGTTTTAGTCAACACAACACCTCAAACTACTAACATCAAGCAACGTCACATCACCATCAATTACTACCATCATAACAGTCACTACAATACCAACCATCATAACTATCACCACCAATATTATTTATCACCAACATCAATCATTGTCATCGCAACCACTATTATAAAATATCTCCATTATCACTAACATAAATATTTTTTCTCAATCAAATAATAATTTTGTTGTTTTAAATTACATACTTTTATAATATATAATTAATTTTTCATTTGAATTGTATTTTTTATTTTATTATATATACAAATAATTTTTTTTTGCACATTCAGATGTTGAAAAACAAACAGTCTTAAACATTCAGTTTTCAGATTTAGAGACAACATCTTAATCATTTAAATGTGCATTCAGATTTTGAAGTCTGAATCTTAAAAAAAATAAATGCACCCTTAGTATAAGAGAGAATGAAAGTTTTTGATAGTCCTAACATCACAAATTAACGGTGCAAAATTTTATATGTGGCTATTACTTTGCCATTATTCTCCTTTTAATAATTCACAAATGAATCTTTATAATTGGTCAATATCTGTTTTCTATTTTTATTATATTATTTTTTTCTTCATCTTAAATTATTTATCTCATTTCAATTTTCATGGATAAAATTATGAACTTTAGTCAATATTTTGAAAAATACACTAACGTCAAATTTTCATATACTCTTTAATATCTAATTTCTACATACATAATATTCAACTAATTAAACATAATTTACTTAAGAATTTATTATGAACACATAAATAATAATTCTGTCATTCAATTTATATCTTAATATAAACTTAGTTATCTAAATAAAATATTATTCTTATAATGTTATTTATAAGTTATTGATTTTATTTAAAATTTGATATTTTAAAATTTTATCTATCGATTAGACATAAAATTTATAATTTTTTTCCTTTGGTAATATATGGCGTACATGCAGACAAACATAAGTAATTAACAAAGGTTTTATTTAAGGTTGGATTAGTTTTTTAGAAGAGTAAACACAACTAATATTCTCATTATTAAATACTTTTAAAAGGTGCCAAAGTAAATTATAGTTATTCCATCTCAATCAAAAATAAATTTTAGATTATAATTAATGAATCTAATTTTATGTGCGTGTAATTTTAATATAAAATTTACCTAATAAATAACTAAATTTAAATTGGTATAGAAAATACATTTGATCTTCAAATAGTTTATTATAAAGATCATTTTGAATCATTAGAGATTGTAATCTAAAAAAAAAATCAATAAAATTGAAACTAGAAAAGCTTTCTTGTATGTATTTGTTTAATTTTTCTTTTTAAAAAATCTAATATATAAATAAAGAAAAATATTATCCATTAACCTTCAAATACTATTTAACACTTTAATATTTTAGAACTCCTTACAAACTTCTTACAAAATATTTAATTGCTATCACACAAACAAAGAAACAAGAGCTAAATCTTATTTTAAAGAATATCTATAATTTTACTGGTGATTTGGGCCCAGTTCAGTACGAGTCAAATAACACTAGTATTATCTATAATTTATATTTATATCTATATCTATATCTATATCTATAATATATTAAAAGTGTGAAGGCCTTTAGAAAAGTGATTTGAACTGTTTACTCTTCATTAAAAGACTTTCCTTTAGATAAAATCGTCTTTTTACTATTTTTCTAATATTTAAGAGTCGAAAATTAATTAATATACTTATGATAAAACCTTTCCTTATTAGATGGTATCCGAATTAATGACAACCAAATACCATTCCATTGATATTATAATTCTAAATCAATTAAATTTAGTTTTAAGAAATTTGAAAAATCTAGAAATAAATATAACAAAGTCGTTATGTTTGGCTAAAGGTTAATAATCATTACAATTGGTATAGGTTTGAACAACATGGAGGAAAAAAAGAAGAAGATGAAACGTGATTTGGACGTAAAAAGGGATAAAACATTTTAACATTGGTGTAGGTTAAAATAACAAGGAAAAAAATTAATATGATAATAAAAATAAGAAATTTATTAGTATTAAACTTCTAATTTTGAGAATATGCATCTTTACTTATTTTAGTTATGTTAAAATTGTAGAATTTTCATACAAATTTAAATTTTGGTCATCAAATGTTTCCTTATTTAAATCCTAATATCTTTAAATCTACTCTCACGTACAACTTCTTTCAGGAAAATACAATCTTTTTAGGTTAGATAAATTGTTACTTTTCTTAAATTGTTATTAGTATGATTTTCTTTCAATTTGTTTTTGTTTAAATTGTTTTTTCTTAATTTTCTTTTTAGTTTAAAACTAATATACTAAACATGTAACCGATATTAGTTTGCATAGTTTTTCATTATTTTTGTATCAAATTTTGTATTGAATGTTTTCTTTCTTTAATCTATTCAGATTTATGTCCTTTATGTTTGACCAGGTTTTAATTTTGTGAATACTACAAACTGGACAAATTGTTATCGTTCTTCAAAAACATTGCAGACAAAAGTAAGTTTATAGTTTAATTTTGACCAAACGGGTTATTAGTGAAGAATCTATTGAGTCGAATATTAATTAATGAATATTGTTCATATATGATTTTGAGGTATCTTGAATATATGAAAAATTCATATATGGTCTCTGGATATCTTTATAGCTTGTTGAAAAATATTGAAATCCACTACTAATTTGAATCCAATTGTTCCAGATAAATATTGTGATCCTTTTTTTTTTTTCTGTTTTAATTTGTCCACATTGTGTATCTTTTACTCCACACTCCATCGTTCTAATTTTTCTTTTATTAATTATTTAAAAATATTTTGAATAATTTTAAGTATAACGATTTTGTATATACAAAGGTTTTGAAAATTTAACCTGAGTCTCTTTTGATAATTTTCACTTAGTATAGTTATGCCATTGTCTCTTATTAGTGACTTTGAATGTCATTGGTGATTATCATTACTTATTCAAAATTTTTGTTGGTTATATTCATAAAGTTAGTTTTGTGAGTAGGGTCTATTGAAAACGATTTCTCTGTCTTTTTAAAGTAGAGGTAAGGTCTGTGTATAAACTATTCTTTTTAAGCCCCACTTATGAAATTATATAGCTTTTGTTGACATTCACGAGACATTGATCTGTTTTTGGTGTTCACTTGTATTGTCAGATTATCCTTTAATTATATGTCATAAATAGCAACAAAAACAAAGAAAATAACAAAAAATTATCCATTGGTGATGATTGTACATGCAGAACGTCTGTGGATACGCTCTCCGAAATACATATCATCTTGATTGACGAGTGTAACGCCCCGATTTTCGAGAACTAGAATGCCACACGGTGCTTATGATCCCGAAGGACCATAAGCTAACCCTTTTTTTGATATTTGTACCTGTTCACTACATAATATACTAAAATACATGCGAAAACTGGCTAACACTTGCCATAAGGTTCAAACATCTAGAAATATATAATACCTTAAACCACACACTAATACATTTGCCTAAAAAGCCTCTACACTGCCTGAACTGTGGAGTTGAAGGGACAATTCCCCCAACTAACTCTGTCTACTAAAATCAAATACTGTAATAACAACATCTTCGAATGATGAGGACTCACTGCTGTACCCACTGCTGCTATACAAGTGACTTCTAAGATGCTCCAAGTTTCACTCCTCTGAACCTATAGTGCCCCAAAATAAAAGAACACTATAGCGCGAATACGTCAGTACTAAGATGTACTGAGTATGCAAGCAAGGAAGGCTAAATGCAAGGGCTTATACATGAATATTTAATCAACAAAATAATCATGAGAATAACGAACGAATACACATATATGAATGCACAGTTCACAACCACTATAACAATTATAATGACTCCAGATATCACAGCTCAGATATCACTTTATTGTCCTCGGAACTTATTACTGTACTGGGGTACTGCATTATTGAATCACACGATACCAACACTGATCAATTGAATTCACACCCCTGACTCCTGAAGATTTATATTGACACAGAAATCGTGGGAAGTAGTTACATAACTCACCATGAATCCTCATAAGCAACTGAATATGTGGGGGTGCACCCAATAATTTGAATAATATCTTTGATTTTGTAAATCATGCGTACGGAAAATGAAGACTCACATGGCTTGAATTTCATTATCCATACTTCTCATAATATTATAGAGAGGAAAACATAAGTAAAATCCTATAAATTATCATAAAATCATCAATATTCATCATAAATTCTCATGACTCATCATAGACAACCAAACTCATCAACTCAAGACTCGGAGCGACTCGATAGTTCAAGAAACATACTCTTATGGACAGGGGAGTTTTCTATAAGCGACAACCCCACGTTAGCCGCGTGGAATACCAACGTTTTCCCTCCTAGGAAGAGCACTCCCATTGGCAGGAGTGTTGTACTCTTGCCAGGGAGTACAACCTTAAAGCTTTCATAATCACAATTCGGCTCTCTGGCCAACAATATCATCATCAACAACCCTACGGTGGCACATAGGTTTGGAGAAATACCAAATTTCCCTCTCGGTGCTAAGTAATACTCTCCGACTAGCTCAGAACGCGTTAGAAAATCCACCACAACATCAAAAGGGTCTATTATAAAGACCAAATCAAATCTCTTTCTCATTTATCAAATTTTATCAATTTGTGGATTCCTAACTCAACACATTTTAGCTCAAAACATTTTAATTTTCCTCAACATCAACATGGTATCAATAACACAACATTTCGTTTCTGCGAGCTTAAAATCAATATAAATCATCCCGACTCTGCGAATGCAAATCAATATTCTCAAATGATCATTCTTTCATTCCAATATTCAAATCATGACAATAGCTTTTGAAAAGTATTTAAGATCTTCAAATCATAGTAAGATTTTGTATGTCGTATTGTAACTCAAATCATGGCTCTTATATCAAGAATCCTCAAAAAAATAATTTCATAGTAGTGGTATGCAATTTATGGCATAAAATCTCAATTCAAGAAAACAAGATAATAAAGTTATTATGTATACCAATATTGGATGATTCAAAGTTCCATAAATCATATCTTGAAAACACTTGAAATATCAACTCATGGTGGAAATATGAAATTCACCATATCAAATCATAACTTGGGAATAGTAAAGTAATCATGTACATCAAAGCTTAAACAATTTATTTTTTTCATAACATCATAATTCGTCATTAAAACATCTTGGGTATTTACCCACTTTACAAAATCATGAAATTTCAATGATAAAATCAATTCTTTGGGCACAAGAATGAAAAGATATTCTTGTTCAAAACCCCACATACTAAGTTCTTACGGAATTCATGTTAAGTTCTCAAATCATCAGAAATTCATCGATCGTAGCACGACTAAGATTATCGCGGAATTGACTCAGCTCTAGACCAACAGACTATTTCGGGCATACATACCCTCAGTAATCAATAACATAAGTAATACGTAGTATACAATAACGTATACTCACATGTCCACAGGCCATCATGCACCATGCATTCATTAACATCTCACACCAATCATTTGAAGATCATATTCATATACAAGAATTGAGATCTCATGCCATTACATTGTAGATCATTCAACAAGGATGCATATGGTTAAGGAAGAATACAAAATAACTTAGTTCATCCAATCGGGATACATACAAATAACATACATTCAACATATCATGGTTCACTTCTCAAGGTTCTTTCCTTTAAGATCTTGATATATGCAATTCGACCCATAATTAGACATTTCACACTTAGCGTGGCCTAATGGCCTTACCATTTCCCTCAAGCATCATAGTAAACATGTAGCATGCAAGTATGGTATGAACGCATCACTTCGATCACAAGGAGTCATACGATCTATTCTTCTTCAACTAGGCATTTCTACAATTACCTTGCATGCACCATTTAGGCATAGGTCAGTATGAACAATTACATGTGCTACAACACCATCATTCATCTTAATTCCACCAACTAAATCCCTCGTCCGCACTACAACCATATCATAAGCCTTCCACACAACATCCCCAATTTTAGACAATAACATAGAGTTCATGTTGAACGTATACATAGAAAGTAGTCTAGTCATTTAGAGCTTATTATATCCTAAGAACGTAAATTTATAGCCTCTTAGACAATTTCACAAACACCTTACATGCACTTTTAGGCATTGGTAAATTCGTCAAATTCTCATGTTTTTCGCCACCCCGTATATCTCATCCAACACACATAATCATCACATGCATGTATCAACCAACATACACCATCACCACACACATATATATATCAACCAACATGCATAATCATATATATATATATATATATATATATATATATATATATATATTAAGTAACATACATAATCCTCATATATATCTCAACCATCAAATATCAATCAACATATATATATACACACATCATCAAAGTCTAGAATATATATATATATATATATATATACATAACTTGAACTTTTAAAAAAGGATTCGTGGACTCTATGGACGAAAGGAGTCCATAGATAAACACTTGCATACCTTAGATTTCATGGCCGGAAGAGATTGACGGAAGGAATTCTTGAATCAAAGCCTCCAATTAATTTTTCCCAATTCAAAACCCTAACCCTAACTTGATATATATATATATATATATAAGAGAAATGAGAGGAAAATAATACAAGTTCTCAGCTGAATGGGGTATTTATAGAGGTTTAAAAGAGTGGTGAAAGACCAAAATGCCCCTAAGAAACAAATAAAATCCGAATCTGTCCTTCAGTGATCTATCCAATAGGCTGAAGCAAATTGACCATAACTTTTTACTTCAATGTCTAAATTGGATGAAACCAATTTTATTGGAAAGAAGACTCTCAGGGCTTTCCGTTGATATATAGCAGTTCACATAGTTCATTATGACAAAAAAAATTGCCTGGCTGCAGTATTTTTTTTTCCTGCACATTTTACTATTCACAGTTCGATCGGAATGGTCGTAGTTTGATCGGAATGGTCGTAACTCATCGCTCGAGTGTCCATTTTGCGTGATCCACATATCGTTGGAAAGAATATTCGATGCTCTACGAATGGTGGGTCAAAATCCAAGAAATGACACACAAAAAAAATTATAAATCATTCTCGAAGATAGAATCCAATACGTTTACGCACAAAATTTCGACGAAAAATTTTCTGGGGTATTACAACGAGATACAATTAATCAAAAGCTTGAAGGTGGACGAAAGGAAATACCTCTTGAGTTCTGATAAATTTTCTTCTATTCTTTCTTGGTGAACATGTCAGCCTGAAACTAATTTGCTTTTTTTTTTTTCAATTAAATTTATAAGGTTTTGAATTTTTCATTAACGGATAACTGGTTTTCCTCCTTTATTTTTTTTTTGGTTGGATTATGTATATGCATGTGGCTGTTCATTCAAATCTTCTATTTAAAGAGTATCTAAAACAATCCAATTAAAAAAAATTAAAGAAAAGGAGTCATCCAATGCACTAAAGATTTTTCAATATACGTGTTTGGGAAGAATCGGATCAGGTCTATGATTCAACCTTACCTTGACTAAAAAACCATCTAATAATTTTAAAAAAATAATTTCTATTCCGGATTAATCGTTATGAATGTCTCTCCAAAATAGAAAACAATGATCAATTAGCTAATATCTAATTCTTAGTTATGCTATATACGCAGCAAATTAGAGGCAAAAACGAGTACCAAAGTGCATCAACAGGCAGTATATTGACATTATTTTATAATACATGGCTCGAGATACACGTGCAACACACGTATCGATAGACTAGTAATATATTAAAAGTGTGAACACCTTAGGAAAGTGATTTGAATTTTTTTCCCTTCATTAAAAGACTATTTTTTAGATAAAACTATCTTTTCACTGTATTTTTAAATATATTATTTAATTATTTTTTATTATATTAACTAGACTTCCTAAAATATACGAGACTTCTAAAATATATGGTATGATAATTAATTAATATTTTCCATTCTATTAGACTTTCTAAAATATATGGTAGGGAAATTAATTAATATTTCATTTCTACTGAAATAAAAAAATACTCCTAAAATAGGACTCTATTAAAGTAATGTTTCTATAAATATTGAGATGTACGTTAAACTAGAGAACAAACCAGTTTGTCTAATGAAAAAATATGATTGATGCTCATCTAACTTGATTCGATTGCATGTCTAGATTGGTGGAAGCTTGATTTTCTAACCCTGAACTTCTTCACTGTTTTTATCAGCATAATAGAATTCAACATGTGTGTATATATATATCTTCTTTGTTTTTATTCAAAATCATTCTTTAGGGTCAAAATTTTTGCTCAGACAAGAATTAGTTGGATCAAAATCGAAGCTTTGTGATCACTATTATATTCTTTTTTTTATAGTTTACTGGTCGTAGATGAATGTCGGTTGGCTTTGAAGAATTTCTTTTGTAAAGGTTAGGTTTAATTATATTGTTTTGATATCTTTATTATGTTATTGTTTTATTTTAATTTACAGATGCTAGATGAATGTGGGTCGACTTTGAATTTTTTTTTTTAGGTAAATGTTAGGTTTAATTGTATTATCTTAATATCTCTATTAGTTTATTATTTTGTAGTAGTTTACAGTTCGTAGATGAATTTCGATCGGCTTTGAGAAATTTTTGTGTGTAAAATTTAAGTTTAATTGTATTATTTTGATATCAATTTTATCGTATTATTTTATTACACTTTACAAGTGATAGATAAATGTTGTTCGGATTTGAGAAATTTTTTAAGTAAAGGTTAGGTTTAGTTGTATTGTTTTGATATCTCTATTATCGTATTATTTTGTTATTATTTACAGGTGGTAGATGAGTGTCAGACGACTTTGAAAAGAAATTTATGTGTAAATATTAGATTTAATTATTATTATTTGATGTTTCTATCATTGTATTATTTTATTGCAATTTACAGATGGTAGATGAATGTCGATCGACTTTTAAAAATATTTTTGGTAAAAGTTAGGTTTAATAAATAAATTTCCATCTTTACATACTCAAAAGATATTAAATTTAATTATTATATTCATTTTTATCATTTAAATAAATTACTATTTAGTGTAATGTTTGAACTCATTAAAGTGAGGTACACTGGCAAGGCGCGTACACCTAAACTAGTTATATTAAAAGTGTCAAGGGAGTCAGAAATATTATTTGAACTTTTTGTCCTTAATAAAATTTTTTTGCTTTGTACAAAGTCGTCTTTTCACCTTTTTCTTATTATTTTTATGATATTAGATATTGATTATAATAAATATGTTAAATTAAATTTAAAAAAATCTTTCCCAACTAAAATTGGCTTGGATCAAAAATTAAAAATAAAACCTTTTTCAACTATAATTGGCTCCATAAAAAAAGGCAAAAAAATATTTCATGAAAAAAAATGCATTGTGTTCGATTTAGGATTCTTTGATTTTTTTTATTCAGGACTTTTCATCTGCTATAGAAGCCAACTAGCTAGAATGCAACCAGTTTGCATAATTCAGTGTCTAGCATATTTAAGAATTATAGTAGATATAGAAGTTATTGACAGGTAAAGTTAGGAGAGAAACATAGCAGTGAAGAATTGTAGTAAAGATAGATGTTATTGAGAGATAAGGTTAGGAAGAAAAAATATTAGACAGGTAAAGAATTAGATAATAATATATATGCATTAAGATATCCTCTAATATACATGCATGGTGTAGAAGTCCTCACTTTTGAAACGTTGCCTCTTTATTTTCAAATTAATTAATAATTACATTTTTTTTCTCTTTGTTGATGTAGACTACATCGATCTATCAACTATAGCTTTAGAGAAAACTGTATGTATCCAATAGTTATTTCTTGTTCTTAACTACCTGTTGTGATTAGTGATATCACTAATATAATATATGTGTTATCTAAAGAAACTTGATTTATGAATCAACTTCATGAGGATTCATATTCTGGCGAAGAATTCCATGAAAATCAATCAAATTGACAAGGGTACACAGTCAATGAATGATGCTCATATCATTATATTATATTCATACAGGTGTGAACTATATCAGTTTATGTACTATTTATATTACCTTTGAAGATTTTATTCGAAAAAGTCTTTGTGGTGTGTAATTGTAACTCCTAAGTAGACCTTTGATGATTTTATTGTTTACTATTTATAGGCTTTCTATATTTTCTTCTTATTTTGCTCTTAATTGAAGTTAGTCTTTTTGTATTCATTATCATCATCCTTATGTTTTTCTTTGTTTCTTAATTAATAGCTTTAAAAGTAATTCTACATGCCAATGTAGTCAAATGCGTGCTTAAAGTGCCCTTAAGCCCTGAATAGAGGCTCCAAATGAGTTGAGCTCTTCGCCTTGCTTAATGTGCTCTTTAGTATAGTCGTCAAAGCTCTTATTTTTCCTTGTCAATGAGCCTCTTTTGAAAAAACGGCACTAAAAAAGTGATATATAATATTTTTCTCCTTTTGTACCTTTTTTCATCAAAGCTCATGCAAAGCGCTTCAAGTTCCTTAAAGCTTTTGTGTTCTTTTTGCTTATGATAACACTGCTACGCACTAATTAGTGTGATTTTCCCACATATATCATAGGTTGTGAACATGTACAATGTGAAAAAAGAGAAGAAAGAAAGAAGCCAAGGAGGGAAGTCATCATCAACTGACAGCAAATTAAAGGCAAGAAAATCACCCCACAAGAAATCATTAACAAAAGGGCTGTCAAAGGAAAAAAAATCTAAGTGACTTTAATATTTCAAATTGTAGTAGTATACATGGTAGTCAGCCCTCCTCATTTATTATGCTTTCTTTGTTTAATTTTATGATACAAGGAAACTGTGAAGAGATTCTTGCAAAGGTTTTTTACATGCATGGCATAAAGTAAAGTACCCTTTAATTGATGCACTTCCAGAAAAAATTTAGTGAAAGGATAGCTAGATTGCTGTTATCACTTTATTGCCTTGTGGAATGAAATTGTTGGGTGCTCTTGTCTCTTTCTTCTCTTATTGTGTCAACTTTAAGTGCTCTTGGTAAATGTCTCTAAAGTCGATAGTAACATTGGATTCAATATCAATTAATTAATATAGGTAAAATTTTTAGCACTATTTGTTAAAATATATATTAATTTCTTACCGCTAAAAGTATTTATTATTGTAGTCGATCTTTTGTCTCTTTGATAATGAAGAAGTTAATGTGGTTAATATATACATATAATCTATCTATATCTATAATCTATAATATATTAAAAGTGTGAAGACCCTTACAAAAGTGATTTAAACTTTTTACCGTTTACTAAAAGTATTCGTAATAGATGAAATTGTCTTTTCACCCCTTTTCCCTAATTATAGTCATTTAATTTTGTCCTAGAATGTAGGACTTTAAAATTGATAAAAAATTTAATTCTTAAATCTTTCCTTGTTTGACGTATAAAAATTGTAACCAAATACTTTATTGGTGCCAATCTTATTCAACATAAAAATCATGGAAAACAATTCTATTAGAATTAGAATAGGATATCTATATATAAGTAGAATATAACTTTCTTATGAAAAATTAAAACCTCTCAATATATTTTCTCTATATGTTTTTTGAGTTATTCTTCAAAACAATTTATTCCTCCAAAAATATCAATGGCATCATTATCATCCCTATCAGAATCATCATCATTAGAAACTGAACAGAAAAAAGATGTTAATCATACAATCATCAGACAAAGATGAATTTGAGATTGAACAATCAATCTTCATTCAACCAGGAACCATAAAAAACATGGCGGAGGACGATTTTACTTTCATCACACTCCCAAACGTTGATACAAAAGCTCTAATCAAATTATCGAGTACATGGAGAAGCATGCAGAGAAGACAGATTCAAAATAAGAAGATATCAAAGAATTCAACAAGGATTTCGTGCAGAAGACGTTGAATGAACATTTGTTCTTGTATTGGATGCAAATTACCTTAACATTAACAGTTTAATGGAGTTGTTATGTCAGTCTATTAGTGATAGAGTTAAGGACAAAACTCCAGAGGCTATTGGAAATATATTTAATATAACATGTGATTTCACACCAGAAAAAGAAAGAAAGATTATTGAAGATGATAAGTGGGCACATAAGGGAACATAAATTGATGGAACTCTTGATTATATTTATTTATGTTTCTTTAGGTTTGATTCAATTTAGGTTTCTTTTTTTGGTCTTTAGTGTTCTATTTAGTATTTTTTTGGTCTTTAGGTTTTTGTTTAGTGTTTTTTTGGTCTTTAGATTTTTGTTTAGGGTTTTTATTATTCTTTAGATTTTTGTTAAGGTTTTTTGGGTCTTTTGATTTTGTTTATGAAGGGTATTGAGGTTGGGATTAAGGTAGAAGATTAAACTTATTTTGATTTATGAGTCATATTTTTTGTAATGTCAGTATAATTGTTTTAAAAATTTTGTGATTTTTTTCTTAGGACTTGAAACCACTTAAGCTCCTAGGCATACACATTTATTTTTTATCTCAAAAAGTCCACAAAGTTCAGTATCATACTAAGATGGAAGCCCATTGAGAAGTATAATATTGTTGATGATTTGAAGCTCACTAAAGTAACCACGTAACATAGCTTGCTGGAACATCAAGGGTGGTACAAAATGATATGGCTTCTTAATTTTCCTGCTTATTGGTTTGTATGTTCAAATTAGACTAGAAGTCAAACTTTAGATTGTAAATTATTTATTGATTTAAATGTTTCCAATATGAATAAAACAACGATTCTACCATTATAACATTAAAGAGTTCTCCTAATATATGATTTTCTAGAGTGTGGGTACTAACTAATTGCAAATTGATGGCGGGACTTACTGTTATATCTGATCATCATCTAAATTTGTGGACTCAAACAGATTTAGGTAACTTACCTTGCTTAAGGGAAAAATACATGATCAGCAACAACTACTGCACCTCAACCCCAAATAGGTTGGGATGAACAACAACAACTACTATATGCCTCAAGCCCAGATAAGTTAGGATTGGCTAAATGAATCTTCATTCGTCATTTAAGCTCATATCGTATTATCATAATAACTCTGCGGCATGAGCTTTCTTCCACTAGCGTTCTCAAGCCCGGATAAAGGAAGAGGCTTACAGTAGGCTATTAGCCAGTTTAAAGCTTATAAATTCATATACTACTACTACTCCTTTGACCGAAGAAAATTCCAAAACATGCCAAACATAATTTTTCATATTAATCAAGTAAAAATTGATCTCCAAGATAATTTTTCATAATAAAATAACCACATATTTCAAGCCAATATACTACTTAGTGCAGGGCAACTAATCATCTCAGATAGACATTCTTCAATTATTTGTTTGATGATTTACATAAGTTCGTCTTCAAATATCATTATTTTCTCTAGAACGTTAACGACGCATAACCAATATACTTGTTCCTCTTATAACTATCACATTGTTACAGCCTGTCCCTTCATATTACATACTTCCTCTGACTAATATTAGCTATACATAATTCATTCCACAGCTTAAAACATATATAAGTAGAGTTTTACTTCTAATCTATATCTTATAATATTATTCTGTTCTAGATTATTATGAATATTTTTTATGTGTTAGCTTTAGTTTGATTAGTTAGTATATCTAAATAGCCCAATTCAAAATTTTATTTACATTAAAAAAAGTGATTTGAATTATTTATCCTTCAGTAATAGATAAAATTGTCTTTTAGTTTTTTTAATTATTATATTATTATTTTTATATAGTATTGAATATTGACTTTAAAAAATTGATAAATGTCATTTAAAAAAAAATCTGTTGACCTTTCACAATTAAAAAAGGTCTACTAGACATTTCCTTAAAAAAAGGTAGGTTGTTTGGGTTTTTACGTGATTTTTTTCTTAAAAGTTACTTTATGTAATGTTTTGTTGGGTGTTTCATTAGATCTTTCATTATAAGAGGTCTGCATATATGGAAATATTCAAAACCCTAAAATATCAATTAATTTTTTAAATTATAATTTAATATAAAATTAATGTTGGTTGGTTTTCTTTTTTATATGTATGCAAAAAAACATTCTATAACAGGAAAATATATGATAAAAGGTATTAACAAAGTTATATATACTTCTAAAATATATGAGTTTTCCAGAATACACCGTCTCTTATATGCATTTTTCAATTACATTGTTTATAAGATCAGGAAGGCACGTACCTTTTCCGACTGACTATATTCTCTCTGAATTATTAAATGTATTTATTTTTTCTTTTTAAAAAATATATGTTTTGTATTGTTAGATACAAAATTAAGTCCTTGGTAGATGACAAGTGAAGTCTATCCCCGAAACTAGAATCATATTACATGAGTGAGATTAATTAAGATCAATTTATTGATCGTAGAATAGATTATTTAGCTAGAAATCAAGGTTTGAAATCAAAGTTTATGAATTTTGTGGCATCTTAATGTCGGCATTGGATGTTTAAAATCTCAATTTTCAAAGTAAGAATTTACTTTTTGATGTTTTGAGATTGATTAACTGAATCTCTCACATTGAAAGGGGAAGAACTATTATTATTGGGGTTGGATATAATTGGTACTATACATAATTCTATGTTAATGAGTGAAAATTTGCGCTTTAAATATTGACCCATACTAACAATAACTTTTGTTTTGGTGTAACATTGATTTGTTGTCTTGTTGGTGTAAGAGGTGACACCATTGAAGAAAAAATTGGATACATTTGATATTTTTTCGGCAAAATCTCTTGTACTTCTATACTTTATCCTTTTTACACCTTACTTAGTGGAAATACACTTGATTGGATATGTTGTTGTTGTAGTAATTAAAATTATTGTTCAACAGATCTTTAGCTAGATCCATGCATGTAATTTTGGTCCATATATATAGAAATTTACAATTTTTCAATTTATTCTCGATGTCTCAATTTATGTGGTGTAATTGCAATTTTAAAATTAAAAGTAATTTTTTATTTATAATTTATGAGTAACAAAAGATTACGAGAGACACAATGTACATAACCAATTGAGATACAATATTTATTTATTTATTTATTTAAATAAATATTGTACTTATTTTTATGTCAATTAAAAAAAGAAGTAGCTCAGCGCACTAAGCTCCCGCTGTGTGCACGATACAGGAAAGGATCCGACCACAAAGATTTATTGTACGCAATCTCACCTTACATTTCTAGAAGTGGCTGTTTCCAAGGCTTGAACTGGTGAAATCTTGATCACATGACAACAACTTTACCAGTTATTTCAATTGATAATTTGTAAATAATATTATTTTTCTTATGTATTATATTATTAATTAACATGAGATACATGTGCAAAGCACGTACGCTAAACTAGTTAAATACATATGTGGTCTTATCAATTTATTCATTTTTTTCCATTTAGACACTTGGACCATAAGGTTTACTTATTTAACACAATTTTTGCAGCATGTATAGATGTTTTATGCATGAGGTTCAAATGTTGCTTATAGATATTTGATTTTTGATCCTCCTTAAAACTCTTACGCTATTTAAACTTTGATATTTCTTTTTTCAACATATCCTTGGCATTTTGAGTTTTATGTTCTTTTTCATAGATTTTTATTTAAAAATTAAAAATTATCAAAAAAGAATCGTAGTTTAGGATGATATTTTATTTTTATTAAAAAGAAGAGAAAATCACAAAAAAACTTTTCATTTTTATTTAGTATTTTCTTTATAAGAAAAATACAAAAATAGTAACTAATTAGATAGTGCCACTTGACAAGTTTTCATTGGTCCAAATAATAATTTTTAATTTTTATCTTGCCCATCTAGTTTTGATATATTATCATACAAACGCACACCATAACTAGATTACCCAGTCAATCCACTCCACCCATCAAACAATCACACCCTCCATATCACATCCCATACTACACCTCACTATGGTTCCCTTCATCTACCCTCACCTAATCACTCCACCCAAGATTCCCTCACCTTCACACAATTTAACAGAATACATACACACACTACTTCCTCACATTTTGGCTCTTTCACACAATACCATTTTCACTACGTCTATTTCAATTCTCCACGACAAAATGCTACCTTCTAATTCCACTATAGATACATACAAATATATACACACTTAACACCTCTAAGGACCACCATCGATGGAAAAGAAAACACATCACCTTACACCTTCAACTTCTGTTCGACTCACCTATATAATCCCATTCTACCACTGCTAAAAATTGTCTCTATTAGCAACCTAAAACTTGAACTCTTATTTCTTTTCCTCCATCGATATCCAATTCCAACTCACTATTAACAGACTTCAAAATCACTATAACCACCACCGAACAACCTCTTTCATTATTGCATCATCACAGATTCTTATATTTTTCATGAAATAAACACTGACAACTGCAAACCAACAAGAATAATACTTTACTATAACCTTTTAACACAAGGGAAAATAGAGAAAATTGATTGGTCTTGTTCAAGGTTTTTCGATAAAACTCCTCCTGTAATAAAAATTAATTGAGGTTCAATCTCATATCTCTGTCTTATTAACTTTCCTCTAAAATTTGTTGAGTGCTTTTCTTTAAGTGATATTATTGATTGATTAATATGGTGATTTGTCTGGATGTTTGACTATACTGGTTAATGTTTGTTTATCGTACATATTTCTCGAATTAAGCATCAAATTTCATTTTATCTATTTAGTTAAGTTTGAGCAGGAATTGATTTAATGAAATTTATTGTGATAATTGGGGATTTGAAGAAACTATTGTTTAACTTGGGGTGATTGATTAATTCTAATTGGAGTAAAAGTTAAATTTATTATACGTTGTTTTGATGAGTTAAAGAAATTGGTATTTGGGCTTATCGGATTTTGGGGCAGGCAAATTATAATGTGGTAATTACTTGTTGATGCCCCCTCTCGTATTTTTGGTTCCTAAAAATTTCTTGGCCCATAAGATTACTACCCAAATTATGAATCTCCCTATGAGTCGTAGGGTGTCATTATGGGTCGTAAGACCCTAATTGTAGCCTGACCAGTGTGAATTGACCTTGTTTGTGTTATGTTAATGATTGGCTCCTAACGAGTCATAAAGACTTTGTATGAGTCCTATAGTCCAATCTGTAGCAAAACCAGTGTGATGCGCAAATATTCTATCTTGCCTACGATTTGACCAAACTAGTCGTAATGTCTTAGTACAAGTCATATGTTACGACTCATAGTCAGACCAGTCTGGGTGCCCATGGATGCTATCCAGACTATGATTGGAGGTCACAAGTCGTAAGGTGACCCTATGAGTCATAAGGTTGCCTGTAATGATTAGGCAATAATTTTCCAATATTTTATTAACGGCACTTTAGACATTTCCCCTTTTCCCCTAATGTGACCTACGACTTTAAAACCTTATTGGGACCCCATTCCCATTCATAACACACCAAAATAACTTCTCTCTCCTCATAAATTCTCTTAAGAAAGAACATTAAGGTTTTCTCAAGGTTGATTGTCTAGAGGTTTCAAGAGCAAATTCTTTCCAAAATTATGAACCTTTCAGGCATGTTACTCATCTCCAAATCTTATTTTGTGAAAAACATGTGTTTTAAATATTTTAATTGTATGGGTTTAAATGTGGTTTTTGGCATGAGTTGAGGGTTTTGGAATAGTTGATCCTTTAATAGTTTTCCCATGGTTTTCATGAGTTGTTCATGCTTTGAATTGAATATTTTTGGACTAATGAGGTGCATGGGTGTGTGAATTGGAATGGGGGTTGAGGTAATCCCTTAAATTGATGTTTTGAACTTGGAAATTGGTTTCAAACAATTGTATTCCCTCAAACCACTTGTGTAAATGACTTTGAATTATGAAATTGTCACTTATTTTGACTTACACACCTATATTATTGCATTGCATAAATAGTGGATTTTGAAGGCTTTGTTAGCTATGTTTGGATTTAATAAACAAAGGCGATCGAAATATTCCCCTAAGTTAATAGAATTATAATGGCATAGTTATGATTTTGGCTAAATGGTATGACAATACCGTGGTGTGCCTTAATATATGATTCCTTGGCTAATGAATAGGTTATGTGAAAATTATTTTAATTGGGCTTAATAAAGTTATGAAGCTAAGTCGTGAAGGTGTGAATCTCAAATGACTTATACTGAAAACTCACATTTGTTGACGTGAGGGTTGGTCTAGATGATCGTGTGCATGGTTCACACTATTGATATATTTTATATCTAGGATTGATGTGGGGTTGGGGCATTTCCTGGTCTTCCTTGATACATATGGTTTATGTGGTTAACACACACTGGGGCCCTTTCAGTAAGGGAAGCTAAATCCATATAGCCTGTGGGTGCCTATTTATGATGATTGAGCTACATAGTCTCGGATATTGTTTTACTATCATGCTAAACCTTGTTCCCTACCCCAACATCTAATATATATATATATGCGTAAATATGAACATGTATAGTGAGTTTAAAATTGAACTTTTGACTGACACTACTTTATCCTTATCTTGAGTTACATACTAGTGCTCACCCCACTAACTGTCTCTGGATGCTGTATCCCCATGCGATGCAGGGTTCGAAAGCATTTTTACATTTCCTGCATAGTGATAGGTGATCTCAGAGTAGGTCATTTACGGTGAAGTAGTGAGCTTCCATTCACCGAAAGATTTGATTATTCCATCAATTTTTCTTCCATAAATTAGAATTGAAGACTTTGTCTTTACTTTGTCATTGTCATTGTCATTGTTAGGGCCGGGGGCATGTCTCGACTTAGCTTATTTTTTTTGGTATAGAGGCTTTGTGGATTACTATGGATTAGGTATTAGTTGTTGAATTCCCAGATTTTGAGTTACTATTTACTCTATATTGTTATATATTTGAAATTCATCCACTGAGTAGTGTATCATGTTCTGTTTGACTAGGCAAAGGGGGTGGTCTCTGGTCCTCAGTGGACTCGAGATACTCGTCATGTCCAAACCCTAGTTTGGGTCCTTACAAAGTTGGATCAGAGCCTAGGTTCATGGTCAATTGGGTATCCACAAAGCCATGTCAGTAAAGTTTTTTTCATGGGTGTGTAGCACGCTATATTTATGAGGGAGAATCTAGGAGATATTTAAGAATGCTTTCCTTTCTTGTTGTTCTAGTTTTGGGCTGTAGAGTCTAGGGTGTTGGAATCTTCTCAAGTTCCCTTTGTTCATATTTTAGATCATGCCTCCTCAAAGTTCTAATCCCCATGGAACCTTTTTTGTCCCACTTGAGGACAACATGGATGAAAATCATCCTAATTATGGAGTTCAGACCTAGTCTAGGGCTCCAACTCCTGATTGTACTACCCACATAGAGTTCTACCGGTCCTTACTAGTCCTCCTCGAGCTTCTCAAATTGATGATGATCATGCCCCACCGCCCAAGGAGATATTTCTAATACTGAGTTTCGTCGGTCTATTCATTTAGTGACCCAATTGGTGATATCTCAATCACGACAGTCAGGTCCTACTGGTACTATTGCTAGTTCTTCTGAGGTTACTTAAGTTGGACAGTTTATAAGGCTCAATTCTCTGGCTTTTACTGTCTCTAAGGTTGAGGAGGATCCTTAAGGGTTCATAGATGAGATAGAGAAAATATTCAGAGTTATGCATGCTTCTGATTCTAAGGGCATAGAATTTATCTCATATCAGTTGAGGGATATGGCATATCAGTGGTATGAGGAGTAGGATAAATCTAACGTGATAATGTAGAGTTCTCACTATGGGATGAGTTTTTGGGTGCCTTTCTGGATTATTCTTTCCTCAGAAGTTGAAGAAGGCTAAAGCTGAGGAGTTTATAAATCTAAAATAGGGTAAGATATTCGTAAAAGGGTATGCCCTGAAATTTCATCAGTTATCCCATTATGCTCTGAGCTAGTGTCAGGATTGAGGGTTAATATAAGGAAGTTTACTTCAGGCTTGTCTCGAGACTTGGTGCTAGAGTGCAAGATAACCTTGTTAAATAGTTACATGTATATCTCTAAGCTTATGGTGTATATCCAGCAGGTTGAAGATGAAAATAAGAAATAAGTTGAAATAAGGAAAAGGCAAGGTAAAAGGTCTAGGTAATCTGAGAAGGGTGGAGGCCAGTAGAATAGTGGTAGAACTGGAAGACAATGGTCTAAGAAGAAGTGGGGAGATTCTGGGTCTTATTCCACGTCTAGTGCTCTATATCATAAGCCATTCGGTGATCACCACTTTCAGAGCAGTAGTGGGATTAAGACATAAGGTGCTCAATCTCAAGCCAATAGGTCTCAGTTAGCTCTGTCGTATCCTTTTTACAGATTTTATGGTCACTTGCACCATGATTTTTATGATGAGAGGAGAAATTAGTGTTTTGGACGTGGCTATCCTGGACATATTCAGAGGAACTTTCCCTTTGGCGATATTGCTAATGGGGATAAAAGGTCCCAGCTATTGCTCTTTTAGCTCTTGTACCAAAGAGTACTACTTTTGGTTCCGACACTGGTCAAAATTGATTTTATGATCTTGACACTTTTCAGGACTTTGAGGTATCTCTTGACGTTGTTACTGGTATGCTAAATCTTTTCTCCTATGATGTGTATTATCTATTAGATCTCGGGTCTATTATTTCTTATGTGACCCTTATGTGTCTATTCATTTTGATTTTGGTTCTGAGTGTATTCCTAATCTTTTTTCTATGTCTATTCTAGTGGGTGGCTCTATTATGGCTATGAGAGTCTATAGGAGTTATGTGGTATCTATCTGTGATATGGAGATGTTGGTGAATTTGATAGAGTTGGAGAAGTTAGATTTTGATGTTATCTTGGGGATAGATTGACTCCATTCATGCTATGCATCTCTTAATTGTAGGATCGGAAGGGTTAGTTTTCAATTCTCAAATAAATTGGTGATTGAGTGGGAAGGGAGTTCCCTATTGCCTAAGGAAAGGTTCATCTCTTATCTTAGAGACCGAAAGTTGATTTCAAGGGGTGTCTCTATCACTTGGTCCAGGTTAAACATTCTAACTCAGAGGGTCCTTCTTTACAATCTGTCCCTATGGTCTGTGAGTTTTCTAAAGTATTCCCTAATGATACTCCTAGTGGCCTGTGAGTTTTCTAAAGTATTCCCTAATGATACTCCTAGTGGCCTTCTCGATAGAAAATTAATTTTGGGATCGATCTTCTTTTGAACAATCATTTTATCTCTATCCCTCCTTATAGAATGGCTCTAGTTGAGTTGAAAGAACTTAAGGAGTAGTTGAAAAGTGTGTTTCTCTGTGGGGTGATCTTGTGCTTTTTATACGTAAGAAGGACACATCCCTTCGAATGTGTATAGATTACCACTAGTTAAATAAGGCAATATTGAAGAATAAATATCCTTTTCCTAGGATTGATGAACTGTTTGACCAGCTGTAAGGTGCAAAAGTACTTTTCTAAGATAGACCTTTGATTGGGTTATTATCAATTGAAGATTAGGGATGTGGATATCCTAAGATGGGTTTTTGAACTTAATATGGTCATTTTGTAATTTTGGTGATTTCCTTTGGTTTGACTAATGCACCGACAACATTCATGGATCTTATGAATCGACTATTCCATTAGTTTGGGGCTTATTTATCATTATGTTTATTGATGACATACTGGTATATTCTAACAGTGAGATAGATCATGTTGATCACTTTCGTATAATTTTACAGACCCTTAAGGATCAGCATTTGTATGCTAAGTTTTTGAAGTATGAGTTTTTGTTGAATGCTGTTACTTTTTTGGGTCATGTTGTTTCTAGTGAAGGGATCATGGTAGATCCATAGAAAGTTGTGGTGGTTTAGAAGTGGTGTAAACCCTCGACTCCAATCGACGTTCAGAGCTTCTTGGGCATGGCTAGATATTATAAGAGGTTTGTAGAGAGTTTTTCTTTGAGTGCTGTACTAGACTAGATTGACTCAGAAAAAGGTAAAGTTCCTATAATCTGACATTTGCGAGGGTAGTTTTGAGAAGTTGAAGAAAAAGTTGACTTCTGCTCCTATTTTAACCCTACCCGAGGGTATTGATGGATTTGTTATTTATTGTGATGCATTCCGTATGGGACTGGGTTGTGTGTTAATACAATGGGGCAAAGTTGTGGCATATGCTTCTAGGTAGTTGAAGGTGCATGATAAAAACTATCCGACTTATGATTTAGAGTTATTGGCTATGGTTTTTTCTTTGAATATTTGGCACCATTACCTGTATAGTGTTCATGTTGATATCTTGTCAGACCACAAGAGCTTGCAGTATGTGTTCACCTTGAAGGAGTTGAATCTCAGGCAAAAGAGATAAACTGAGTTTCTTAACTATGATATGAGTCTTTATTATCATCCAGGTAAAGCTAATGTGGCTGTTGATGATCTTAGCAGGTTATCTATTGGGAGCTTATCTCATGTTGATAAGGAGAAATGAGGGTTGGTGAAGGATATTCACCATTTGGTTAATCTTGGAGTTCTTCTTTTGGACTCTGAGAATGGTGGTGTGATTGTTCACGAGGTGGCGAAGTCCTCTCTGGGTGCCGAAGTGAAAGAGAAGCAGGTTTCGGATCCTATTCTAATGAGAATCAAGGATAAAGTGGGTCACCAGAAGGTGATGGCTTTTTAGATTGGTGATGATGGTATCTTGAGCTACCAAGGTATATTGTGTGTTCCCGATATTGATGGGCTACGAGAGAGGATCTTGGCAAAGGTTCATGAGTCGACGTACACTTTCATCCAGGTTTGATGAAGATATACCATAACTTAAAATAGATCTATTTGTGGAATAATATGAAGTAGGATATGGCAAATTTTGTGGCTGAGTTCATGGTGTGTCAACAAGTGAAGGTGGAGCACTTGAGGCCTGGTGGGTTATTTCAAGAAATTGAGTTGCGTGTGTGAAAATGGAAAGTGATTAATATGGATTTCATTATCGGTCTTCCACAGTCTCGCCATTAGTTTGATTCGATATGGGTCATCGTCAATAGGATGACTAAGTTTGCTTAGTTCTTGCCAGTGAAAACTATTTATTCGTCAGAGGATTATGGTAAGCTTTTCATTCAAGAAATTATCAAGCTACATGGTGTTCCTATTTCCATCATACCAGATCGAGGTACTCAGTTCTCGTCTTATTTTTGGCATTCTTTTAAGAGTAGTTTAAGGACAAAGGTTAACCTTATCAGTGCTTTCCTCCCTCAGACAGATGGAAAAGCGAAGAGGACTATTCAGACCTTGGAAGATATGCTTCGAGCCTGTGTGATCGACTTTGGTGGTAGTTGGGTTGATTATTTGCCTCTCATAGAGTTTGCATATAATAATAGTTTTCACTCTAGTATTGTGATGGCTCCTTTCGAAGCCCTTTATAATATGAGGTGTAGGTCTTTTATGGGGTCGTTTGAGGGGTGAGGAAAGGTTATTCAGTCCCGACTTGGTTTACCAAGCCATAAAAAAGTGAAGGTAATTCGAGATAGACTTAAGGCTGCCTAAAGTCACCAAAAGTCCTATACGGATGTGAGGCATAGGGAGTTGGAGTTTAATGTGGATGATTTAGTATTCTTAAAGGTATCTCCTATGAAGGGAGTAATGCAGTTTGGTAAGAAGGGGAAGCTCAGTCCCCGGTATGTTGGTCTCTTTTGTGTTTTGAGATGAGTGGGCCATTTGGCCTATGAGTTGGAGTTGCTATCTAGCTTGGATTCTATTCATCCTGTCTTCCATGTTTCAATGTTGAGAAAGTGTGTGGGTGATCCTTCCTTGATTTTTCCTTTGGAGAGTTTTGGTGTTTCAGATTCCTTGTCCCAAGAGGAATTTTTGCTGGAAATTTTAGATAAGTAAGTCCATCATTTGAGGACTAAGGATGTGGCTTCGGTGAAAATTTTATGGAGGAACTATGAGGTCGAGGAAGATACTTGGGATGCCGAAGAGGACATAAAGTCCAAATATCCATTCTTGTTTCCTAATTTGGATAGTCGTGCTTGTGGTATATGTATTTCCCTAACATCTAGTAATACCCCACACTTTTCCTAGCTTAAAATCATCCCTAGAATGTCAAAGATTTGCTTCAAAGATGAATACCTTTTATTTATTGCAGTATTTTCCAAATTTAGACTTTCAATTGTGTGGGAAATTGAATAGGCTTTCTATCGATACCAAATTCGCGCAAATCCGATACTCGGTTGAGGAGTTAGAGCATTTTTAAGTTGACAGTGTCCCACCTGAGCAACTACCGCATCGTGGTGAAAGAAAATTTCATAATTGTCAATTCCAGTGGACCACCGCGATATTGGTGCATCACGGAGATGTCCATTTTCCCATTTGTCCATTTCCAGTAGTCCAATGCTATAGTGGCACATCGCGTCGAAGGCTAAAATGGCATTCCTATTGGGCACCGCGATGGTGGCGCATCACATTGAAGTTCCAGGTCCCAATTATGAAAATCCAATGGGACAACGCGATAGCTCTGCGTTGCGGAGGTCCCCAATTTTCCAATCGTCAAATTCCAGTGAGCCAAATTGGGACCCCAGTTACGTTTTTCCAGTTTCGTTTAGCGGTTTAAAGAGGGTACTGCAGACTTTTCCAGGCTCCTAATCCGTCTAAACATAAGATTTAAGCTTATTCTAAGCACCTTATGCTCATTATTCTCCATTCTCTTCAAAAGCAAAAACCCTAGAAACCAAAATCCCCTTTTCTAAGAAATCAAATTCCACCATAGATTCTCCAAGAAAGCTTTAAATTGAGGATTCCCAAGACAAGATATTCAAGAACTCCAAGAACTCATCTTCAAAATCATCATAGGAATCCAAGACTCAAGCTTTTCATCTAAGATCATCAATTGAGGTATGTAGGGTTTTTCAACAAGGATCTTCTTTCATCCTTGTGCTCAAAACTTGTTTAAATTTCAAAGTTATATGATTTTATATGATTTCCCATGAATTTGAAATTAGGGTTCATACCCAATGTTGCCATTTACAAGATTATGATATTTCAAGTGAATTATAAGTTGAATTGCATGTTTATTTTCATATTTTCATGCTTATTGCAGTAATTTATAGATTTTGAGATGAATTATCATTGTTTTCATAATGAAGCATGATTATTATGATATTTTGACATGAGTTTGATACATGGGTTTAAGCCCTAAGTTTATATGTTGAGATTTTGAGAAAAATGATACTTTAAGCATCTTATGAGCTGATTATATCTGATTTACAATAAAGTTTTAATCTTTTGATGCTCAGATTAGTTTTGGAATCCACTTTACATATTTATTACAGATTACAGAAAGTAAACGAGCTCCATTCACAGATTTAATCAGATAAATGCATAACTGCTTTCATAATAAACCCTTATGCGAGTTTAAAAGTGGATTTCCAATGAGATGAGTGTAGCAAATTAAAGGAAGTAGTATTTAGCATCGAGTTGGGTATGCTTCCAAGGTCTCATGTCCCAGAACTATATGCCACCATAGGATTGAGATTAATTATCCACAGTAGGCAGTGTTGTGATCACTTAAGTTGAGGTTATACTCCCTGGCAAGAGTATGACACCTCTCCCCAATGTGAGGTGCCTTTCTTAGGAGGACGAGATGTTGGACTCCATGTAGCTCACATGGTTTATGTCGGTTAAGAAAACCTCTCTTGCTGAATAGTTTTTCCCTAAAACTTTAAAAGCCTAATAACAATGACTTTAAGATAAAGTATTCTCCTTAATAGTAAAAGAAGAATAGATAAGCTTTTAGAAAACTAAGTGTAAATACTCACAAGTTTTACTCAGATTATACCTTACAGAAAAGATAATAGTTACAAATTTTAGCTTTCAGATTTTAGATTAGAAGTGGGCTCTTTTTACACTTAGACAGTATGATTTACAAACAAAACATTCGCACAACTTTTAGAAATAAATGTTATGACTTACTAGATTTAGAAAGTATGATTTGCTATTCATGATTTCAGTATTTCAATATTTCAGATATTCCAGCTAATGTTAGTCATTTTTATTTAGCATGCATAATTTTATAAAATGTGATGATAATATTTTACTTATGCATTCACCCCCATATACTTAGTACATCCTCAAAGTACTGATCCATATATACATCTATGTGCTACATTGTCTCATAATATAGGTACAAGTTGTAGTATGTGCAGAAAAAATTAGATTGTTGCAGATTTCAGCCAGCAGATGACGAGTCGTCTTATTTTGGGGACTTTAGATAGATATTATTTATGTACTTTACTTTCTTACTCTCATGTATTGATTATTGATAGTTGAGGTCATGTCCTAATTATCTATAGTCAGTATAGTAGAGGCTTCACAGATGTCAGTTAGGGCCAGTTATGTATTTTTAGTCCCTCTTTCAGACCTTATCAGAATGTAAAAGTTTTATTAGTATTATATTTTCATAGATTCTACTATTATTATGTTTCAACACTGTAAACTCAGTCATTTCATACATATTATTCAGTTGCTTATGAGTTATGCCAGTAGAAGGATTAGCTTGGGATCACTTGTGGTCTTAAGCACCGTGCGACATCTCTAGACCATTTTTAGGGCGTTACAAACTTGGTATCAGAGAATAACATTCAAGTGTCCTAAGGTATCTGTAAATCCATGTCTAGTAGAGTCTTGCAAAATTTTACGGAGACGTCTGTATTTTTCTTTGAGAGGCTACGAGGCATTTAAGAAAATTTTCCTTTATTTTCTACTCTAGATCGTGCAGTAAAGTTGTTTTCTCAGAATCTTCTATCTATTCATATGTTACCTTAAAATTCCTCATCTATTTATTATTCTTGAGATAACACGATTAGTAAGTTCTAATTCATCCCCAGATATTGCCACCAGATTTACTAGTAAAAACTTTAGAAGTCACACAAAGGGCTTGAAAGGAGCTCCCTAGTGTGTTAAGTTCCTTTGGTTTAAAGTTTATGTTCTCATTCTTATGAGTTGTTCAGTTGAGACCAAATAAGATATGCATTCAGATTCCTTATTATTCCTTCAGTACAGATAGTGCTTATGAGTGGAGATGGTATTCTATTAAATATAGTGTCCATTCAAGAGATATTATAAACTTCAGTGTTATGATTTATGAATAGTAGAACCTTATTATAGTTAGAAGTTGGGTATAGAAAGTAGTGATAAGAAAAGTGGGAATGGAGATTGATAGAAAGTATAGAGGTGAACTTATGCATGTTATAGATTTTGCATTATGATGATATGTCCCGATGTGTTAATTTAGAGGAAGGTAGAGAAGAAGTTATTAGTTTAGGAGAATTATTATTTGCTTAAAGTATGAAAGGGGTTATTGATGATAGTTATTGTGTTGGAAAAGTATCGGATATTAATGAAGTGTTTGGTGGTTTAGTATCATTAATTTAGGCTTTCTTTGAGCTTGATAAAAGGAGTTTAGCTGAAACTAATAAAGCTACGATAGTAATTTAGATGTATAGATGGGTAAATAGTAATGATGTGTAGAAGGAGGATGTGTTAATGGATTGTAAATAAGATAGGCCATACGATTAAGATCGATTATTGTTGTTATGAGACTCTAGTGGACTAGTGTTTCTTGATGTTTTATTTCATAGCTTCCAAGAGAGAATTATATGTGACATTGGGTTGTTGAAGTATGTTTAGCACTAGACATTAAGTTTGAACAGTTGATGGTCATCAAAGTGGATAAAATAATTTCTTGGTTAGTGATGCTAGTTATATGGAAGTGATCTGGTAGGCTTGAGCAGTATATGCAAGAAGTTTGAGTTCAGTTATTTGTAATTAAGTATGATACTGTATGTATGGTAAAGAAGTATGCCCAAGGTGATATGGGGTTCCATTATTTTCTACAGTTATTCTATATTGTGTGTGATTAGTAGTACCGTTGAGTTGCTAAGTGGAAGGAGACTAGTTATATATATATATATGTGATGTTCTTAATAGCTAAGTTAAGGAGTTATGTGTAGATGATGTTGAGCCTTTTTGGTATGATTTTGATTCTTATGGTTTAGAAATATAAGTTTAAATATGTGGTAATAATAGGCTATGACGAAAGCAGCATGGTTTATTAAGGGTTGAAGACATTAGTGTTAAGTGTTAATCTCTAAGTTTGAAATCTTGAAGAATGAGCGAATAGAAATGAGAGTTCAAACTCTAGATGGTGTGAATTCAGGATGTGGTGATACTAATGAGGATTCTAAGTTAGTAAGTGTTCAAGATATTATATGATGATTAATGGGGCTGTAGAAAGATAGAGTTGTACCTCAGAAGGAGGTTTTAGAAGTGGATTTTACATTTTCAGGTGTAGTCTTTCAGAGAAAGTTTGTTATTTATGTGTATTATTGTATTTCAGATTCTAGAGTGCAGTGAGTGTAGTCCAGTTTAGAGTTTAGTAAAGGGTTTCTCAGACTTAGAATGATGGCTTAAAGTTAAGGGGGAGATGATAGAACGAGTAACCAAGTCAAGCTTTTAGATTCTAGTAGTGATGCCAGTATGTTATAGAACATTAGAA
This sequence comes from Capsicum annuum, assembly GCF_002878395.1. Lineage (NCBI taxonomy): Eukaryota > Viridiplantae > Streptophyta > Magnoliopsida > Solanales > Solanaceae > Capsicum > Capsicum annuum. The sequence continues at coordinate 158,616,090 of NC_061122.1, read as the reverse complement.
AGTGGGGGTGAGGCTCAATCCATTCTTATTTAAGAGTCATGCATGTACTCTCCTAGTTCCTAGTAAGAGTAGTTCCAGTTCATCCAGTAGTTGGAATCACCTTTCGTAAGTTATGACCTCCAAAATTTAGGTCATGCAGATCATGACTCATGTACTCATGCTTTACAGTATGTTCAGTTCTAGTACTCGTGTAACACCCTTAACGATCTGTAAAATTCAGAGTTACATCATGTACGTCCTCAGATTAGATCTCTTTAATGAGTCCATATCATGAACCCTCTATTCCTCAGGCCTCGGTGAAGTGTCGAGCTATGCTTAGTGTCCCTTCATGTTCTGGATCCTGACATCCCAACCTTTTAGTGACCTCCCCCAAGTCAAGATAGTGATGATGAATAAATGTGTGGATAGGAAAGAGTAAATGTGTTATGTTGGGAAAATGGTTGAAAGCTAGTTTTATGTAAGTCTATAAGTTTGAAAGAATTTTTGAGGTGAAGTTGATTTTCTTGTGTATGACTTGGTTAGTTGAGAATATTTTATGTGTGTCTTCCTAAGAATTGAATAGTGTATGGAAGTTGTTCTTGAGAGAGGTTTGTAGGATATGAGAAAAATTCTCTTGTGGGTATTTGTTTAGAAGTGCATATGTGGTTATGAAGATAGGCTTGAACATCCTGTTGGTGTATAAGAGGATAGGTGTGTAGTGCATTAATGAATTTCTAGTAAGAGGTTGAATTTAGTGATTAAAATGATAAGAAGAGTCATCCTAAAGTGTGTAGTTGTGTGACAATACTTGGGGTATTGAATTCATGGTTCAGGCTAGTATTATGAGGTCATGTGCAGTACCTCGTGATCTCGAGTTAGGCTTGACCTTGACAAGAGGATTTTGTTTAGTTTAGACTTTAGTAGATAGATTTATCAATACCATATGAGAATTATAAGTTGAATCAAGCGAGTGTGGTATTTGAAGGGAATAGTATAGTTGAGGGAATGTTTGACAAGTGTTGCTAAGCTTTAAAGTACGAAGTTGCATTGCTTAAGCCCCAAAAATTCTACCCTGTCTTATGATTTATAAGTTTATGTTCCATGCTATAGAGCCATAGCAATGTTGAAATTCCTTATTCAGATGTTTTGATTCAGATTATGCCCACAGTTCTTTACTCTCTAATATCGTTAGAGTTTTTTAGAAAAGTGTTAAAGAAATACTCCATCTGGGTATGAGCATTCAGTATGATTTAGTACGTGTAGCCAGAAATCCAGTTTAACAATCATTCAGACAAATCTCTATTGTTTTTCCATCTTCTAATTTAGTCGAGTCTCACTACCTGAAATTTTGTGAGGATGGCTATTTCAAGAGGTAGTTTGTTCGCATCTAGGTAAATTGCGGAATTCAGCTCAGTACATGCATCAGTTTCAGATTTAGATATTAATTCATGATTCAGTTCGTAAGTATCCTGTGTATCATCTCAGTCTTTTCCTACTATTTCAACCAAATAAGAATCATTCGGGGACGAACGATCCCATGGGGAGAGATGTTGTAACACCCCAAGTTTTTATGTCATGAACGTCTTATATTTTCTCTCGAAATCATATCCAGCCTAAAGAAATTATTACTCATAAGTTGACTCCCTCGTTCCTATCTCAGCCATGTAGCTATTTTCATGAAAGTTCATGCACTCGAAAATCAGCTCAGTAAGCTCATTATGTTGAGAATCAGTTATTCAATTTATTTAAGTTGTGCATGATATCTTATAGCCTCAGATTCCTCAGTATTCTCATCTTAACTAGACACATTCGAGGATGAATATTTCCAAGGGGAGATATTGTAATATCCCGCACATTTCCTAGATTAAAACCGTCCCTAATATGTCAAAAATTTGCTTCAAAGATGAATACCTTTTATTTCATGTGATATTTTCCAGATTTAGACTTTTATTGTGTGGGAAATTAAATAAGATTTCCATTGATACTAAATTTGCGCAAATCCGATACTCGATTGAGGAGTTAGAGCATTTTTAATTTGACAGTGTCCCACCTGAGCAACCATCGCATCGCGGTGAAGGACGATTTCATAATTGTCAATTCCAGTGGACCTCCGCGATATTGGTGCGTCGTAGAGATGTCCATTATCACATTTGTTAATTTTCAGTAGTCCAACGCTATAGTGGCGCATCGCGCTGAAGGCTAAAATGGTATTCCAATTGGGCACCGCGATGGTGGCGCGTTGCATTGAAGTTTCAGGTCCCAATTCTCAAAATCCAGTGGGACAATGTGATAGCTCCACCTCGCGGATGCCCCCAATTTTCCAATCATCAAATTCCAGTGAGCCACCACGATAGTGGCTTATCACGGTTGCCCATTAAATCAAGACCCTAGTTACATTTTTCCAGCTTCGTTTAGGAGTTTAAAGAGGGTACTTTGGACTTTTTACAAGCTCCCAATCCATCCAAACATAATATTTAAGCTTATTCTAAGCACCTTATGCTCATTATTCACCATTCTCTTCAAAAGCAAAAACCCTAGAAACCAAAAGCCCCTTCTCTAAGAAACCAAATTCCATCGTAGATTCTCCAAGAAAGCTTTAGATTGAGGATTCTCAAGATAAGAAGTTCAAGAACTCCAAGAACTCATGTTCAAAAGAATCATATGAATCCAAGATTCAAGCTTTTCATATAAGATCATCAATTAAGGAATGTAGGTTTTTTCAACAAGGATCTTCTTTCATCCTTGTGCCCAAAACTTGTTTAATCTCCAAAGTTATATGATTTTATATGTTTTGCCATGAATTTGAAATTAGAGTTCATACCCAATGTTTCCATGTACAAGTTTATGAGATTTCAAGTGAATTATAAGTTGAATTGCTTGTTTATTTTCATATTTTCATGCTTATTGAAGTAATTTATAGATTTTGAGATAAATTATCATTGTTTTCATTATCTAGCATGATTATTATGATATTTTGACATGAGTTTGATACATGGGTTTTAAGCCCTAAGCTTATATGTTGAGATTTTGAGAAAAATAATGCTTTAAGAATCTTATGAGCTGATTATATCAGATTTACAATAAAGTTTTGATCTTTTAATCCCCAGATTAGTTTTGAAATCCACTTTACAGATTTATCACAGATTACAGAAAGAAAAATAGCTTCATTTATAGATTTACTCAGATAAATGCATAACTGGTTTCATAATAAGCCCTTATGCAAGTTTTAAAGTGGATTTCCAATGATATATGTGTAGTAAATTAAAGAGAGTAGTATTTAGCTCTAAGTTGGTTATGATTCCAAGGTCTCATGCCCCAAAACTATGTGCCACCATAGGATTGAGATTAAGTACCCATAATAGGCAGACTTGTGATCACTTAAGCTGAGGTTATACTTCCTAGCAAGAGTATGACACCTCTTCCCAATGTGAGGTTTCTTCCTTAGTAGGACGAGACATTGGACTCCATGTAGCTCTCATAGTTTATGTTGGTTAAAAGAACCTCCCTTGCAGAATAGTTTTTCCCTAAAAGTTTAAAAGCCTAACAACAATGATTTTAAGATAAATTATTCTTCATGATAGTAAATAAGAACATAAAAGCTATTAGAAAACTAAGTGTAAAGGCTCATAAGTTTTACTCAGATTATACCTTACAGAAAAGATAATAGTTACATATTTCAGCTTTCAGATTTCAGATTCAGAAGTGAGCCCTTTTTACACTTAGATAGTATGATTTATAGACAGACCATTAGCACAACTTTTAGAACTAAATATTATGACTCACTAGATTTATAAAGTGTGATTTGCTATTCATGATTTCAAATTTCAGTATTTTAGATATTCCAGCTTATGTGAGTCATTTACATTTAGCATGAATGATTTTATAAAATGTGATGATAATGTTTTACTTATGTATTCACCCCCATATACTTAGTACATCCTCAAAGTACTGATCCACGTATATGTGTTACATTGTCCCATAATGTAGGTACAAATTATAGTATGTGCATACAAAATTAGACAGTTGCAGATTCTAGCCAGTAGATGACGAGTCCTCCTATTTTGGGGACTTTAGAAAGATGTTATTACTTCCTTACTCTCATGTATTGATTAGTCATAGTTGGGGTCGCGTCCTAGCTATCTATCGTCAGTATAGTAGAGGCTTCTCAGATGTCAGTTAGGGTCAGTTATGTAGTATTAGTCCCTCTTTCAGACCTAATCAGAATATAAAAGTTGTATCAGTATTGTATTTTCACAGATTCCACCATTATTATGTTTCCGCGATGTAAACTCAGTCATTTTATGCATATTATTCAGTTGCTTATGAGTTATGCCAGTAGAAGGGTTAGCTTGGGATCATTTGTGGTCCTAAGCTCCGTGTGACGTCTCGGGACCATTTTTGGGCCGTTACTCATCTTTATTTTCTATATTTGTTAAAGGTAAGCGTGGCTGTACTCTGCATTAAATTATGCTAGCGGTCGCCTTGACTCACCATTCAAGGATGGATGATCCTAGGAGGGGGAGAATAAAATACCCTAAATTTTTAATCCCTGAAAATTTCTTGGCCTATGAGCTTACTGCCCATATTACGACTGTTCCTACGAGTCGTAGGGTGTCATTATGGGTTGTAGGACCCTAATTATAGCCAGACTAGTGTGGATTGGCTATGTTTCTATTATTATTATGATTGGCTCCTAATGATTCCGAATGAGTCATAAAGACTCTATGCTAATTGTATAATCCTATTCGTAGCCAAACAGTGTGATGCCCTAATATCTGAGTACGAATCGTATGGTATGATTCATAGCCTGACCAATATGGGGGCCCTTGGATGTTGTCCAGACTATAATTGGAGGTCACGAGTCATAAGGTGACCCTACGAGTTGTAAGGTCGCCCGTAACAATTGGGCGACAATTTTTTAGTATTTCATTGAGGGCATTTTGTCTTTTTTCCCCTTTTCCCAAATGTGACCCATGACTATAAAACCTTATTGGGACCCTATTCCTATTTATAACACTCCAAAATAACTTTTTTCTTCTCATAAATTCTCTCAAGCAATTTCTCAAGGTTGATTGTCTAAAGCTTCCAAGGTAAAATTCCCTCCAAAATTGTGATCCTTTTAGGCATTTTACTCTTCCTTAAATCTTCTTTTATTAAAATCATGTATTTTAAATAGTTTAATCGTATTGATTTGAATGTGGGTTTTGACATGGGTTGATGGTTTAGGAATGGTTAATCCTTGAATGGTTTCCCCATGCTTTTCATATGTTGTTCATACTTTGATTGAATATTTTTGGACTAATGGGGTGCATGGGTGTGGGAATTGGAATAGGGGCTGAGGTAATCCCCCAAATTGATGTTTTGAACTTGGAAATTGGTTTTGAATAATTGTATTCCCTCAACCCACTTGTGTGAATGGCTTTGAATTGTGGACTTGTCACTTGGTTTGACTTACACACCTATACTATTGCATTGCATAAATGATTAAACAATGAATATGGATTTTTAAGGCCCTGTTAGCTATGTTTGGATTTAATGAACAAAGGGGGTCGAGGCATTCCCCCAAGTTAATGAAATTGTAATGGCATAATTATAAGCTTACAAGCTAAATGGTATGACGATACCGTGGTGTGCCTTAATGTATGATTCCTTTATTAATAAATGGGTTATATGGAAATTGTTTTAATTGGGCTTAATGGGGGTTATGTAGCTAAGCCGTGAAGGTACGGGTCTCAAATGACTTATACTAGAAACTCACGTATGCCGACGTGAGAGTTGGTCTAGATGAACGTGTGCATAGTTCACACTAATGATATATTTTGTATCTAGGATTAACGTAGGGTAAGGGCATTTCTTAATCTTTCTTGATACCTTTGATTTGTGGGGATAACATGTCTTTGGGCCCTTTTAGCAGGAAGAGCTGAACCCATATAGCCCGTGAGTGCCTATTTTTGACGGTTGAGCTACATAGTCCAGAATAATATTTTAATATCATACTAAACCTTGTTCCCTACCCCAATATCTACTCTCTCTCTATATATATAAATGCATAAATGTGAACATGCATAGTGAGTTTGAAATTAAACTTTTGACTAACACTAATTTATCCTTATCCTGAGTTACATGTTAGTGCTCACCCTACTAACCATCTCTGAATACTGTATCCCCATGCGATGCAGGGTCTGAAGGCACTTCTACTTTTCCTGTATAGTGATAGGTGATCTCAGAGTCGATTATTTGTGGTGAAGTAGTAAGCTTCTACTCTCCAAAAGACTTGATCATTCTATCAGTTTTTCTTTCATAAATTAACATTGAAGACTTCTCATTTACTTTGTCATTGTCACTTTCATTGTCAGGGTTGGGAGCATGTCCCGACGTAGGTTGTTTTCTGCTATTGAGGCTTTGTGGATTATTGTGGGCTGGGTATTCTTTGTTGACATTCTTATACCTTGAGTTATTGTTTACTCTATCTTGTGGTATATTCCAAATTCATCTGATGAGTAGTGTATCATGTTCTATTTTACTAGGCAAAGGGGTGTCTCTAGTCCTAAATAGACTTAAGATACCCGCTACAGTCAGGCCCTGGTTTGGGTCGAGATATTTGTGTACTTGAATTATTTGCTTGCGTGTTCTTTACCTTCTCAACTTTTGCATTAATATATTCATTTACCAGAGAATGTTTCGAGGTGCCATGTATTTGAAGATCATTCGTTAACAAGTCCCAAAACATCGGGTAAAGCGTAGATTAGTCTAGTTTAGGTAGCATAAGTTTACTTTTCACAACTTATTTTGTTACGGACTGTTAATTGGACCATACACTATTCTTTTATTTTGGTGCGAGAATTTATTTGTTTCTTTGATCTTCTATAAAATATACTCTTTTATAGTGTCAATTTTGTCGATACGAGTCAACAAAGCGACAGTGCTAAAATAATGGGATCGAGGAGTGCCCTACACCTTTCCCAAAGTAAAAAAAAATTCTTAATCAGAGTCTATATTTGTTGACCAGTTTAGAGTCAGATGTTTTTGAAAAGAAGTATTTTCTAGGTGACTTGGCACATCGAATCAATATCAAGTGGCAACTTTGAGTTTAAATATAAATTCCTTTTTGAAAAACCTTTAGTCGCATTCTGTATTTAAAAATGATTTTGAATTTAGATAAGATCTTTTGGTAGCAAAAAGGGGTGTGACAGCTTTGGAGACTCTGCTTGGGCCTTTAGAGTTTGAACTTGATATGTTGAATTGTATCTATTTAGTTGATAGTATATTTGATTAGATTCCTTGTTTGTGTATTTTTTTTTCATTATTGGAAGCCTACATGCTACTTGTTTACATTATTTTCTTATTTGTTACTGCTTTATTGTCATCATATGTATCATTCAAAGTTATTTCTTTTGAAACAAGTCCCATAATGAGCACCGCATACACGAACATAAATTATGTCACCTTTATATGTGTTTATAAGAGGGAGTCGTTGGACGTATAGAGTAGGTGGAAAACAATCACAGCAACTATCGATCATACGCTCTCTCGAATAGTTTTTTTAGTTAAACCCAACCTAGGTCAATTTTAGGTCGTTTTTATTTGTATTATGCTGAGACCTAGCATAATTCGTTGGTCCTTTATAGGGGATTTATCCCAAAGAAACCATATATGTTACTTTTACATCTTTGAGGGTAGAAAGGTTATTTGGTGGACTAATTTTCAGTCCTGTGAGGATAGGTTGAATTCTTAAAAAATCAAATTAAAAAAAAACAAAACAAAAATTCCTTTTTTGTAGTAGTTTATGGATTTTGTTTCCAAAATGAAAAAAAGTAAATTCCTTTCATATTCATTTTATATAAAAAAAGCAAAATAAGGCCAATTTTTTTTTTAAATTTCCTTTAGCATGCATTTACCTAGAAAATTCAATAATATCTTTTGCAGGAGTTTTATACATTTTTTATTAAAAAAATTGAAAAGATTTTTCGTGTATCATAGTGTCTTTAAGCTTTTCAAAAATGAAAATTTAAAAAATATTTTATTTTTTCTTCTTCTTATTGTGATTTTCTTGACGAACTATGCAAATCTGATTCTCCTCTTTCAAAATGAAATACGTAGACAATCCTTCTTGAATTCCGTGATCTTATTAAAAAATATTTAAAAATATTTATTTTTCCCTTATCCATAAGAAAAAAAATCACTTTTATTTTACATCTTTGAATTCATTTTTGTATGAAATTCAAAATCGAAAACCCAAAAAGATTTTCTTAAACTTCTTCATATAGAAAATTCCAAAAAAAAAACTTTCTTTTTTGTCTTTATAGTTTCTTTTCCTCTAAAGTTTAAAAAAAAGTCTTGAAAAATGTTGAGCCCTAACACATTTGTGTATGAGGTTGATTTGTGGTACACTAACAACACACAACTACTTCATAGGATCAAAGGAAAAGCTATAAATGGTCGAATAAAGAATCGCTTTAGTTGTTGATGATATCCAAACCTAGTTAACTAAACAAGAATCAGGATTGTCCAAGGAAGTAAGAAGGTTGAAAGAGCAATTAGCCCAGGTGTATCAGGCTTGGATAATTGACTAAACCCCAACTACATTGATCCAAGGTATTTCTTAGGGTAATCCCACTATACCAATTTGCATGTCTCAAGCTACACTTCCTGGGACAACTAATCTTTTTACCCTTCGGGTTTAACATGTAATCGTCCTTCCATCCCGAAGACCTCCATAGTGCGACCTTTTATCAAACCTCTTACAAAGTCTTATTTGGTCTTACCCACTACTTCTATTTTCATAATTCCATAACCACTTTCTACACCTAGGTCTGTCAACGAGCCTCAGCCCACTGCTTATGATGGTTGTCATTACTCTCTGGAAGTAACCTTCAGGACCCTTGGTCCACAAAATCATTATTCTCAGTATGATTTTTCCATTGAGAATAAGAAGTTTTATATGATGGGAGACCAAGGTGAGATATCCAGGAAGGTTAAGATTCTAGAACAAGCCTTACGAAATATCTAAGGCATGAGTGGAGAAAAGAATGTGTCTTACAAGAATTTGCGCATGTTCTTTGATATTTAGTTAACAACAAGTTTTAAAAACTAAAGTTTGAATTGTACAACTCTGTTTCCCATTAGAGGAACTATTGTACCAAAATAAGAGGGGTTGATGGAAAAAATGATTTGTTGATGGCTTAATTTAGTCAAAGTTTGAGTTTGTTGTCCTCTGAATAATACACTCATTAGGATACTAATTGGTGATACAAATGGGATGATATGGATCAAGCTTTTATTTATCACGGTGGTACAACATACATATTATTTCAGATCGTGTCTCTTTGACTAAGATAACAAAAAAGTCCAATGAAAGATTTCATGAGATAAGATAAGATGAAGACAACAAGTTGCTCGAGTCAGTACTCCTATAGAGTAAAGCAAGATGGTTGATTATTTTCTTCAAACTCAAGATTCCACTTATTTCAACAACTTAATATCAATTATGGTTAAATATTAGTGATGTCATAAAAATATGAGAAATGGTGGAAGATAGAATTAAATGAAGAGATTTCATACATTTTTCTGCTTTAAAGGCAACTAAACAAGAAATTTAGAATGGTGTAGGAAATCTTGTGGTCGAGAGGAAAAAGATGATGTAGCAATGGTCATGTACAACTCTTGATACTTTGTGGCCCCACCTCAATATGGGGTCTATAGTGCACAACCATATGTTTGACCACCAAGCTATCCCAAATGACGATTACCAACACATCATAATCCTCGTCCTTCTTCTTAGAATGTTTGAGAACCTTATAACCATCGTACAAGATAGGTATATTAATGGAATCTGAGGCCTCTAGATTATTTCACACTTAATTGAGTCTTACACAAGTTTGTTGAAGAAATAAGAAAGTTTAAACATGATAGAAAATATCCTCCAAAATCATGTATATCCACATTCAAAAAGGTTTTAATCCCGCCGCATGTTGTAAGTACTATTATGACGCTTTAGGTCACAGTACTGAAAAATGTTGACCTTTGAAAAAAGAAGTGAAAAAAGGCGATTGTGGTCCAAGATGATGATCACCTCAGCATACTGAGAATGCTGTATCTGTGAATAATAATGTACATTTTATTGAAATGATATGTGATGACAAAGAAGGTAGCAATTCTCTTAATTCTCAAGAAAAGACAACTAAAATTGGTGGATGATTTATTAAGGCTAACATACAAACTAGTGACTAAGATGTCAAGCTTGATGATTGACAAGTCATTCTTTTCTTTAAGAGTGTATTGGTAATTTATTTTATCGTAATTTTCACTATACAATTCAGGTTCTTATTCTGTTTGTTTGTTGAGTCAAATTGTCGTATCCTTTTATTTTATTTATTTAGTAAGTCTTGTCGTAATTAGGTCATTTGTGTTATTGTAGGGTTATACTAGAGTTTAGTTTGTTTGTCATGTTGTTAAATCCCTCTATCTTTATTTAATGAAATGTAATATTTTTATTTTGAGTCATTTTGATCCATTCTAATTAAGCTCTTTTTGAATATATTTCTTTTTATTTTAGTTTTAGTGACTTGATATACATGTGAAATTTTTTGTCAGATCTTAGAATCCTACTTACTCATGGAATGAACACACCAAAGAAGTTAAAAATGAAAAAAATATTTGTGGAAAAGAATAGAGGATTGAACATATTAAATGATAGCAATTTGAAGTGGTCCAATAAGAAGAAAAGTGCATACATATTCATCATTTTAGATGTGATTTTCACTTTGTTCTTAAAGTGAAATGCTTGTATTTGATATTTTTTAGAATTTATATGATGATGGCATTTTATTCTGATAGCCAAATACTGTGTCATTCTTTGCTATTTCTTTTGAGCCTTAATTTTTATTTTTTTAAATACCTTTTTTGAAATTCCAATAGAGTCAATTGTGAAACAAAAAGTCAAAAACACTCAAAAAAGTTGTCAAGAAAAAAAATAGAGTTAGAGAAAGATAAAAAAAGAGTCAAAGAAAATAAAAAAAGAGAATCGAGTTAAAATCCAAAAAAATCAGAAGAAGCTTCATGAACTACATTTGACTTAATTCTCCTCTTTCAGAGTGAGATACGAAGGCAAAATTACCTTGGGGTTTGATCTAATCAATAAAACATTCAAAAATTACCAGTCACAAAAATTGGGGCAGCAGATTTTTATTTTTGGTCAAAAGAGTCGATTCCAAAAGTTGTAAGTCTTAACCCTTTTATATGTGTTTTCTTTGAGCTTTCATGTCATCCCTTTCTTTTAAACCATATCCAAAAAGTTATGTTACAATCTAAAGAAAGATTTTTGGATTAAATTTTAAGAATGACAAGTAAAACATCATTTCTGTATTGATTATCACATGAGGAATAATGACATGTCACTTGTATATGAAAGTTTTATCAAATAAAGTCCTCACAAGACATCATTGAGAGAAAGTGAAAAGTGAGAGAGTTTTATTGGTGAAAATTCTTAGGGGCCTGTAACGCGTTGTTGAGTAAAAAAATGAAATGAGAGAGACTTATTTGTGGAAACTCTTCGGAGCACCACTAGTCGAATAAGCATTACTGGAAATTTGGGTTATAACAACTATAACTATTGTCATAACTACAAAATCATGCTCAAAGCATATAACGGTGGTTTAGGCACCCGCTATAATTGATTGTGTTACTATAGCTCTAAGACAATAGTTATTTCCACCGGTTATATAAACCATCTCCATAGAAAATCCTATCGCAATGTTTTTTGATCCAAATAAATCACAATGATTAACCATCTATTAGGACAATTTGTTACAGTCCCAATAAATGCAACAATTATTAATATGTTATTATGACATTTATTTCTATCTACTAAGGACAACTTGCGCTGTTGTGATAGTTACGTTTATCTAACGTTATGATTTTCAACTATTATGAAGGTTATTATTATTCTATTGTTAAGGTTATTATAAGGGAAATGCAACAAGATTTTTACTACCACAACTGTTATTATTAAGTTACTGCAACAATTATTGTGTGCCATTGCAAGAGCTATTATTAGGCTATTCCAATAATTTTAAAAGAATAACATAATATCTATATAACTTGACCACGAGGAAATTATTCATAACTAAAGTTACAATCTAAAAATCAAAATTAGGTAATATCATAAAATCAAAATATACAAATGTTTTTTGACTACTAAAAAAAGTGCAACACATAAGTTTTCAATGTTCAAAAAATGAAAGATCTTTGAAACTTAATAAAGTTTCAACAACACCCAATCCTAGTAAATTCGGTCTAATTCATCTCTTTCATTCCTTTCTTCAATTTAATCACGTACTCTAATAATAGAAAATAATTAACTAGTAAAATTTCAATAAAAGCTTAATATATCAAAATAATAAAATCATATACAAAGTCAATCTTCACAAGAAAAAGAAGAAATTTGCAAATGTCACTAGTGTCTTAATACCATTCGTTAGAGCTACTGATCAGTAAGATATTTGTCTATATTCTTGCCAAGGGCTCAACCAAAAGAACAACAAAGCACAAAAATAATAATAGTGCTAATAATGCATCAAAATCTCTTTTAATGGGTTCTAATGTGGGAGAGTCCCCCTTTCAGTCACAAAAAAGAAGATAATAACATTAGAATTTTTTGTTGGATGGAAGTATTGTAACAATATTCACTACTATACCATCCTTCACAATGAAACAAGCAGAGAAAACAAATCGAGTTGGGATTTGTACCAGGAAGTGAATTAGGGATGACACTAGCATCAAAGGATCAAATAGCTCAAAAGAAAGCAGAACTGGCTGAAAAGAAAAATGATGGAAAGGTGTGAAGTTCACTCTTTTAAAGAAATACTCTTTAAGGGTTATGAACCTAAATTACATATCTCCAAGGATACAAACTCGTAAAAAATATACATAACTGCAACAAAGAAGAAGTCGAGAAGAAAAATGTAAAATTACACAATCTTAAATATAGTTAATCTAACTGATTACAAGTTGCTGAAACTTTTCCTTTCAAGCAAAAACTCAATAATAACTTTAAGAAAAAAAAGAAAAACTTTGATACTTTCAACAAATTCAAGATTTCAACAAATGTGTAAAGATATAGTCATTGAATTTCAATTATGTAAAGGTATAACTGTGGATAGTTAGGTACAACATAGCTTAGAACCTAAATTGTAAGCAATTTTCACAACTCTGACTCTCATTACCACGTAAGAAATAACTACATAGTTGTTGGTTTACAAGGAACTAAGAATTAATGTAGGATAACAAAAATAATTTTTCAACTACTATAGCTCAATAATCAATGATTTAATGCCTATTGCCACTTGTAATAGATATAAAGAGAAAGGAAATAGAGTCACAAAAGGCACATGAGAAAAATAATCATAACAAAAAAAGAAGAAGAAGAAGAGGAAGAGGAGGAGGAGGAGGAACAGGAAGAAGAACGAGAAGAAGAGGAAGAAGAAGAAGAAAAAAGATGAAAAAGAAGAAGGGGAAGAAGAAGAGGAAGAGGATAAAATGGTCATAACAAAGAAGTGGTGACATGAACCAACTCAGTAGTCACCAGTAGTGGAGTTACAAAAAAACATAGGAAAATTCTTCATACTCTCGCTCAATTTTACTGTCATAACTTGTAGTCATTAAGATGATTTTAACTTAGCATATACGTAATAGAGTAATTATACATTTGGTTTTCTCTAGTTTCTGATCCAGTATTTCCATTAATTTGAGAAGAAATAAAAATAGAACACTTTCAAGAAATTACTACAAATCTATACGAAAATATAATGTCAAAAAAATCATTGAAGACATTAAGCCAACAAAAATAGAAATACTAATTTTCTAGTTAATTAAAAAAAATTCAAATAATAAAAAGAAATTTCTCAGCTTCAATAGTTCAATAGTTAATAATTTAATGCCTATTGCCACTTGTAATAGATAAGAAGAGAAAGAAAAAAGAGTCACAAGAGAGACATGATAAAAACAATTATAACAGAAGAAGAAGAAGAAGAGGAAGAAAAAGAAGAGAACGAAAAATAGTCATAACAAAGAAGTAGTGACACGAACCTTCATTGTTTCTCCCTATAGCCACTTGTGTAGAAGTATATTCTCTTGGTGAAAGAAAAGATAATATTGCTAGTATGCTAGGATCAATTAGTCCTGCATACTGACGTTGTGCAATTACATCTGCAATAACTTCTTGCTCATAGTTTTCTTTTGTTCCTCTATTTGTTTCATCAATTTTTACATCTTTTCATGTATTTCTTGCACTGCATCATTTGAGGCATTTAATGTTGGTTTAGAATATCCAACTTTTCTTTTCAGAGAAGTCTTTATAGCCCCCGATCCATAAAGTCTTAGATGTTTTGAATGTCTAGGGTCTATGATGGATGAAAATACATCAATAGGTTGATCACCTACACTCAATTATGTTTCAATTTCCTTCATCCATCTTAATAAAATGTATCCAAAAATCATATTTAAGTAAATAAAAAGTAATACCAAATAATTGATGTCAATAAAAACTTGAAAATATATAACATTCATAAAATTTTACTAGTTGTGTTTTCATTTGAGGCCTTATACTGTCACGACCCAACAACGGGTCATGATGACATTTATTGTGGTTTAGCCTTGATAAGTAAGCCTATCACCCAAACTGATAAAGGAAAAATAAAATTGACAATAACATAAACCAAGGAAAAACTTCTAGAACAAAGTCAAGCCAACACGAAACATAATTAAAATGAAAGTTTGAAAGAAATCTCATAAGTCCCCAAAATTTAGTGTCACAGTGTATGAGCATCTAATACATAACTGAATCTAAAAATACATATCTGTCCGTAAAATAAAATAAGGACATAAGGTGAGATAAGAGTAGGTTCGAAGTCAGCTCTAAAATCCCTAGAGAACCTAGTACATCGAACACTACTCCAATCTGCATGTAATCAGCTACCACGTTCTATACTCGTACTTAGATTTGCATTAAAATGGCACAATAGGGATGAGTATGGTCCACTTATATTCAGTAGGTATCATAGACTGATTGAATAAAGTAGGAAACAATATAAGTTAAGAAAATTATGAGCACATCACCTGCAAGTAGAAAAGTCCTAAATGATAGGTAATACCATCTCTACTAATAGTTTTAATATACAAACAAAAATAAAAACAACACTGACATACACTAAGAATAAGATAAAACTAAACAAATTTAAGAAAACTAAAGAAATCATGATAGATGCGTATGCAATGCAATATGCATGGGATGAATGGCAAAAACCATCGAATGACATTCTATATACATCCACCGAGCTCGCAGCTCCTAGGTAGGACCCATGGGGAGTTCACAACCCATTTACTATATCTTATATCTCAATATCAACTTAGCTATCGATCTTGTGTTCATGGAGAGGATTTCATAAATATGTCTCATTCTTTTCAAAAATAGTATTTTGCAATGGTACTAGTATTTTATGAATGAATGTGTATGGAATGAGGATGTAATGTTCACAATCAACTCAATATAATGATATCAATCTTTTCAACATGTATATATATAAGTGAGCCTTGAAATCAACTTAATATTTCCACAATTCATGATCATCAACTCTAATTAGACACCCTTCGAATAAATTACATGTAAGAGATCATTAATATCATATCAACCCTAACTCGGGTATTTCCATCATAATAAAGACAACTTATGCTCAAATAAGGCCTATATTTGCAAAAATAAGTCCCCACAGGGGCAAACATAATATCATACATCATAAGTCAACAACAATAGAGTATAAGTTTTCACACGGGCACACATAATATTAATAATCTCAAAATATAAACCCCATAGTTATTTTCCCTAATCGATAACATTCTTTACATATTTATTAACTATCCAACTCCATCTGAAAGAAGTTAAGCCATAACCTACCTCGAAATGATGAAATCTAAATCTGAAATACTTTAACCCAGAGCTTTCCCCTTACAAATAACTTCATAATCAACTACAACATTCAAATATAACATTTATGCATTAAATGAAAGCTAACGATACCCATATTGCCCATATTTGAGTCAGATCTAAAATGGATTTGAAATTTAAATCAAGAGGGGTAAAATCAAAATTTTATCTTAAAAATACATTTCCCAAGGTTATAGGAGTCTACAAGTGAAAACCCATATAAAAAGGGTAAAAATAAGGTTCAAATTAAAGAAAACCCCTTTTTAAACTTTACCAATAAAAACCTTTAATATCCATTTTAAAATTATGATTTAATGTTGCTTTTAATGATATAATTAATGAAAAAAATGGGAATAAGGTTTTGGAGCTTGCCCAAGCTCAAATGGCGGAGAAATCCTCAAGAATCATCTAAAACCTAAGCTCAAAGGTCTAAAGATGGTGAAAATTGCAAAAGAAAGTATATATACCATATCAGTGTTGATTGCTTAAGCAACAAATGGTAACTTATCACCACTTAAGAAGCTGGGACGTTGCTTAAGCGAATAAGCTATATTGTCTGGACTTTTCTTAGGCGATCTCCACATTGCTTAAGCACCCTTCGCTAAAGCATACTTTTAGTCATTTAAGCATTTTATGCTTTAGAGCCTAATAGGTAGCTTAGGCAGCTGGATCAAATGATGCTATATCAACAACTTGACAAAAATGCTATGTTCCCAATAAGACCCTCGGGATTCATTTGGAAGCCTGTGATAAGAATGAACCATGCTACTAGATTGTTTTCAACATTTCAGATTCAATGGTGATGTCAAATCTTTGAAAAAAATATTATTTTCACTAAATTGACCCTTGAGACCCTTTTTACTATTTTGCAATGAAGTGTCAAAATCCAAGATAAAGGTCCCGACCCAACTATCCAACAAACCCAAATTTAATATTTTGGATCTGTTGACACAGTCCAAGTTGTCATCCGATGGTTGAATTATCAAATATTGACAGAGGTCAACTATATGGCTTCTAATACACCCAAATTACAATTCTGTTTAAAGAAGCATAAGCAATCATTGTCAGATATATAACCCAACAGAGGTTGGGGTTGAATACCATAGAGAATATGATGTTAATTAAGATGTATTTGATTTAAATTACTAGTAGCCGATGATTTCCATGAAATAGGGAGGGGTTGTTATGACAATTTGTAAAATATTATTCAAATTGTTGCAAGAGAACAATATTAAATTATAGAGATATAAATCAATGAAGAAATTGAACTAGGGTTGTGTTTACCACGGCTAATATCACAATTATATATCTATTGTTGAGTAGGACTCTCATGACATTGGAAAATATAAAGTTATCGATGCCTAATATTCAACCAAGTGTTTCTCAACCTGAATCAAGTGGTTAATCCTTTAAATCTTTCGATATTAAAGAAAATGAGTTTTTTTTATTTGATTTCATTTTGAGTGAGTTACCCTCGTCAAAACATCTACCATTAGACGAAGATTTAAAAACTCCAAATCCTCGTTGATAATCCCTATTCTTATTTTAATTTGTTTTTTAAGCAAATTAACCCTATGACATGTTCTAACGTTTTCAACCACCACAAAACTATTAAATGACACAATTATCAATATAATTTCCGTTATCATTCAAATCCCAACAATAATCAATATTCAAACAATCAATTCTCCATGAGTCCTACAACTCTATTCTTGGGAGTTTAGCTACTCATTTATTTAAAGAGAATATAGAAGAAGAATTAATAGATTAGAGAATTATGCTTACAACATATGGATTCAAACTTCAATTCTCTTTAGAAGACCAACAAAATTTCAAAAATACCCAAGATTAAATTCAAAACTTCAAGTTCTCTCTTCTTATGACGTTTGAAAAAGTAGTCAAAAAAATATGAAAGATAATCAGAAAACCCCTAAAAGCTACTATTTATAGTAGAGAAAAACTTGAATCCACTATAAATTAATGATTGACTCGCTCACAGTTGAAGACATCAATTTATGGCTCGCCAACAAGTTGACAGCTCATCAACTCAAGTCCTTAACTGAATTCTTCTTGACTTCTATTCCGCCTAAGTTGATGACATCAGTTGATGACTCGTCAACTCAAGTCTTGAACTAAATTTTTCTTGATTTGTATTCTGCCTAAGTTTAATGACATTAGTTGACAACTCGTCAATAAGTTAAAATCTTGTCAACTCAAGTTTTCAATTGAATTCTTCTTGAGTTGTGTTTTGCGCAAGGTTGAAGACATCAGTTGACAATTCATTAGCAAATTGACAGCTCGTCGACTCAAGTCTTAAACTAGTTCTTCTTGACTTGTGTTCTGCCTAAGGTTGATAGCTTATCATTAAGTTGACAGCTCATCAAATCAAGTTGTCAGTTGCCTTTTTAATTTATTTTATCTTGTTTTCTCACATGTCAACTTTTGCTTCACAAAGACATAAAATACAATTAAAAAACACAAAATTTGCTTAAGAATATAAAATTATTCTTAGTCAAATGACTAAAATATGTTGGCAGAATGTCGACACATCAAGACCCTTAACTTAGAATATTTGCTTGTCCTCAAGCAACTAAGTAATACTATATTATGCAAACAACAAGATTTCTAAGGAATATAATAACAATTGTACATTAAAGTTGACCTCACCAGATTAGTGACAATATATATTACTGCTTACCAATCAACTAATAGGTATACATGCTTGGAATTATAGTATAAATGGGAAACATTACATTCACTCAAAGTAATCAATCTAATAGCTAGTAGACTAAAGTGTTATCCACATGACCTCACTACAAGGAAGTCCCTCACAAAAACTATTGGCTTTTACATAGGAACTGAAAATCAAATCTCACTCTTATAATGTATTTCAAATAATGCACATGTGATACTGTAGGCTTGGCCTTACCATTCTATCTCAATTTTTTAGAAAGTCGACTAAGATAACTACAAAACTTGGCTTGTAATAAAGGTTTGGGTGCAGGTAGGATACAATTTGGGAATTAGTGACTCAACCTTCTTTGTCATCTACAGACTTTTATTTTCAACTATGTTTTCTACTTCCACCCTTATTCACTCTTATCTTAATAAATTTATATTCAGGGGTGCACAACTCTTTTGACTTGACTTCATTTTTTTGTTTCTTTTTTTTTACTTTTTTTTCCAAGCTTACACCCATAGCTATCTTTTCCTTTTCAGATAACCGCCTAATATTTTCATAACCAATTATACTTGCCTTAACCTCTACAATATCCACCCTTAATTTAGGAATTTGCCTGAGTTAAGGTATATAATGTCCAAGGAAGGACCAGATCAAAAACAGAGTCTCAATAGTAAAAATGAAAGGTGAATAATTATTGAACAAAAAATGTTTGGTCAGATCAAATAGGGATCAACGTGATTAATCATATATTATTTGGATGGTCTATTTTGGTTAAATGGACTGAAACCAAATAAGGCCTATGATCCTTTCCTAAAAAACCAACTTATCACCTAATAGAAAGATGAATAAAAGACTCACACACTTCTGACATGGAATAGCATAATCACCACTAACTATTGATTTCATATTCAGGCTTAAGAAATATTTCCACATTCATATATTACTAATGACAAGCACAAATTCATAGTGGCTAATTTAGCAAATGTCATCACATAAATACTCCAAAAATCTTTGATGGGTCCCCATTTGTGAAAATTCTAACACAACAATTGCAATCCATTACCTATTCTTCTTTGGCATACACAATACAAAGATACTAATTGATAAGACATGATAATAACAGAATCAAAAGACCTAAACTTGCCAGTTATATTAAAAAACATACAAAGGAAAGGAAACATAGCAGTAAAGTCCTCGTGTTTACACAAGTACTCCACCCCCCCCAAAAAAGTTATGCATTGTCCCCAATTCATTACAAATAAAATGATAAGGAACTGGAGGGAGGATGTATCTATGGTGCCCTAGGTACTTGTGTTGTGGGACACAGAATAGGCTGCAACAGCAACCATAGTATTATCAATAGTGGCTCTAAGAATGATCGTCATACTCAGTGTAGTAGTTGGTAGAGTAGAAGGCTCCACACTTAGCTCAGGAACATTAGATGCAGTTGATGGGATACTAGAGAAGGCTCCTATGGCTCTACCCCGCAAAGCTTTTTCTTGGGTTGCTCATTCTCTCTTTTTTACTTCCTATAGATCTCGCTTCTCTTACTTTTTCCTTTTTTTTGTTAGACTTTTTTGGATGATCTTTGTCTTTTATTTTCCTTTTACTCTTGCCCTTAGCTCTTAGAGGCTTTTCTTTCACAATATATAATGGTTCCTCTTCCTCTTCCAATTACTTAGCTTTAGGAGTCCGGAACACCAAGATGAGTCTTTATTTAGTCTAGTCATGTTACCTCATGCCCTTTTTTATTTAGCTTCAAACTTGTCCAAATCCAAAATAGCCATGGCCCACTCATTCATTTGAATCTCCATATTGTCAATGCCTTTACATCCAAACTCATCATGTCAACATCTAATATTTCCACAATGAACCTTTTTAATGGACACCTCAATATTAGCATCATCAACGACATCAATAATCGAGACAACCCTCATATTTCTCGATTGTATCATTAACTAATAAACATTAAACTTTACCTCTTGATTGTTTAGTATAAATTTTAACTCGTTGCTCTCTATGTCAACCAACACTCTTTGGTGTCTAGGAATGGTATACCTAATATTATAGGTACTTTAGAGTTCACTTCACAATCAAGGATCACAAAATCAGTAGGAAATATAAAATTCTTGATCTTCACTAATACATCATACAATATCCCCATTGGCCTTTTGAACGATCGATCAACCATCAATAGCTGTATAGTTATCGGTTTGGGGGATCCCACGCCCAATTGTCGATAAATAGATAGCGACATCAAATTTATGCTAGCACCAAGTTTACATCATGCCTTTTCAAAGTTAAATGCACCAATTGTGGAAGGAATAGTAAAAACCCCCAAATGTTTCTTTTTTTGAACCAGTGATCTAGAAGCAATTACTCTACAATGATGAAGATTATCCACTAGCTCAAAACTTACTATCCTCTTCCTGGAGACTTAGTCCTGCATGAACTTAGCATATCCCAACATTTTTTTGAGAGACTCCACTAACAAGATATTTACTAATAGTTATTTCAACATGGACAACTATTTATTAAACTTACTGCCATGGCCCAAACGAGGGCCTAGCCGTGATGGATATCTCAAGTCTCACATGGACTAAAGATCACCCCTTTCACCTAACTGAATCAACACAACATCCTCAAATGTCAAATGAATTTTAAACATACAACAAGATATCACATAATAAAACTATTGATAATTTATGATATGTATATACCCACCATTAATAACCGAATAACCGCCCGTCACCAAATAATCAATCAAACCACCCAAGTCCACAATAATCCAAAAAAGCCTCTACAAAATTGAGGGTCAATTAAATATTGGGACAGGCCCTCGGTGATAGCCAAAACCAATATCAAAAGATAGTCTACACATAAAAAAAGAAAACCACAATATGAACTGGGGTCTTCCAAAGGATGAAAGCTCATGACATCAATTTGACTCGCTAGCTGATCCGTAATCCAAGTCACCGAGCAGAAGATGTGGAAGTATGGCCAATTCCTGCATCACGTAGGGATACAACATCTGAGGATGGCTGGTTGTTGAAGCACTAATATTTAACTATGGGATAGTGGAAAAAAATAATGCCACGATAATAGTTCAAAACCAATACAATATTCAATAAATAATATCATATAAGTACATATACATATGTAATACCACATACTGGGGTAGGGAGAAAGGCTTAGTATGAACTTTTGAAACCTTAACCTAGGTTGTGTAGCATAACCGTCATATAACAAGGTAACCATGGGCTATATGGGACCAGCTCTCCTCTACTTGCAAGGGCCCAAGTGCATGAGCCGTACGAACCAAAGAATATTTATATCTGTATATGTCTTTAAGGGGGACTCGAACCTCCCGACATAATCAAGATGACTTAAGCACAAATATATACAATATGGGGGACTTGAACCTCCCATTCATAAGACCAATATGGGGAATAAAACTTCTCGATCATTTACATACTCGCACTGGCTAGCACAGTTTCTAATGTTAGTCCTTCGGGACCTCCACTTTCACGGCCTGGCTACACATCCCGCTCTTAAGCCTAATTTAAAACATTCAATATACATCAACATTCAGTAATACACTATATATATAGGCACCCCACTGGTATCGTCATACCAACCCCACTTGCAAGCGTACATTATGTCATAACAATTTCATCATTTGGGACTCGAACCCATTATCCGAACATGTACATCAAGTTAATTTAAGATTTGGGACTTGAACCCATTTAGCCAACCAAACCCCAAGGTTACAATTTAAATAAATCTATGGCCATCAAGGACTTTACAAATTCCTTCATCAATCATTATCATGGTTATACCAAAGCCTTACTTCAAAAACACAATTCAACTTGTGACAATATTATTCTCATTAACAATTTCACAAATTGGTTGAGGGCATGCCATTATCAAAGCCAAAATTATCAAATTTGGGATTCACCCATGCCCCTTAATTAAATGACCATTTCCATGCACCCATATGTGCAAAACCATAATTAAAACATGCATAATAACAAATTAAACCATAGAAAACAATATTCAACAATATGTAGCCAAACCCCTCAACTTGGGTTTCAAAACTACTATTAATGATTCATGAACAATTATTTAAACATATGCATTTAGTAAAATAACAATGAGTGAAGAGTCACATGCCTGAATTATGAAGATTCATAGAGAGAAATTGACTCTTAAACCCTTAGATGGCCACTTTGGAGAAACCCTAGCCAATTTTGCTTGGGAGGATTTTGAGAGAGTAAAGTAGATGTTTTGATCTTGTAAAGTGTCGAATGAATGCCCAAAGATGTTTTAGGGATGTTGGGACTTAAGGGTTTTAAGTGATAAATGTCCAAAGTACACCCAACTTAAAGCTGTAAAAAGGTCGCATGTGGTTACTAGTCGACCTCTTAACTCGTGGTCACAACATACAACTCATAGCCTTGAATCGTCACAAATATAGTGAGTTGGACAACCATAAACTGTCCACCTTACGAATCCATGATCCCATTTATGACCTTACCATATGATTTGTATGGTCTAATCGTATCCAAGATAGAACCTAAAGGGATTAGACATTGGACAACATACGACTTAACCCTATCACTCGTAACATGGTCTTAAGACCAGTAGTGAGCCACTCGTACTCAGAGCAGAACTTATCTATTTACACATTGGTAGTTATGACTTGGGTCCATAGATCCGTAACCATACCATATGAATCGCATGGTGATACCTTAATAGAACAGTAAGCTCAAAGCTCAAGGAATTATAAAGGACCAAAATCCGGGGCATTTATTATCATTCTCCACTTTCTCCTATACTTTGTATAGGAATGGAGGGGGAGGTCTAGGCATCTGAGAGGGAAGTTTTGTAACCTATTTCCCTTTCCGCCATCATCATCTATCTCCTTAATGTGCCCTTTCAAATCCACCTTTCCATCTTTAACATTTTCTGACTTTTTAAATTTGGCCAGATTCTCATCAACACAAATATCACCATCCACATTTCAAGATAAGCATCTACATCATCCACTTGTGTATGAATTGATAGATATGGTTCACTTAGAACTTTACCACTCCTCATGGTGATTTCTATGCAAATTCTATATCTTAGAATTCTAAATAGTATCACCAGGCAGAGTACCACTTTTCTACTAATTAAAAGCTGCAGATAACATCGCAATCTAATACTCCAATTGCTTAATAGGAGTGGAGTATGAATCAACAAACTAGCTCATAGAAAATAAGTATGTTTTTATTTCTTTAATAGCTACCTTAGTAGATCCCACTCCCTCCAACAACTTTGCCATCATAGCTTTTATAGAAGGTTTTCTTGAATTATTAGCAACATTATTACTACTTCTCTAACACGTCCCAAAATTGGGCCATGTCGTATGGGCACCTCAAGCCTACATGAACTGGAGATTGGATCACTAACCCATCAAAATCATCACACCAATAACAAGGGTCAGGTAAGTACCAACAACATAATAAAATAACAGGCCCAATAATAAAAGTCATAACTTAACAATGTCTAACTATTTCCTAATATCAACACACTAACCAATATACCCAAGTCTATAATCATCCATAATACCTCTATACAAACCAGTGTTTAGAAATATTATGTCGGGGCAAGCCCCCAAAAATAGTCAAACCAAGTCAAAATGAACTAAGTCTAAAGATATGGGACCAAGAATGAATGTATTTCAAAATAAGGAAGCTCACCACTCTATAGTCAATGCAAGAACCACTTTGATCACCTAATCACTGTGCAGGAAGAGAGGACGATGCTCCAACCCCTATGTCTCATGGGGACATAACGTTCAGAGATGGTTAGCGGTTAGAACTTTAGCATGTAACTCAAGGATAAGGATAAAATAACATCATTATTCAACAACAAGTCAATATATCATATCCAATCATATCCATACACTTATACTTACATTTAGGTATATCACATACTAATCAAGACATCTAGGCTCAACAACATTCTTCAACATTTATTTCTTTGACATAAAGTGGAGGACTCAAACCTTCCACACTTAGATTCAATAATTTTATATAGGCATAAGACTTTAACCACAATTACATACCATTAGAAAAAAGGCTTTAACTATGTCCACATATTCATTAGCCAAGGACTTTAACTGTATACACAATCATTCAAACAAAGGACTCTAACCATACACACATTCTTCTAGGTAAGGGACTCCAACGTCATGCCTATTCTTTAGACAAGGGACTCTAACCATATGTCGTTTTATTCGAAGAGGTATATTAACCTTAAGATATCTCTTTAAGTAAGGGAATTTAACCTTAAGCAATTTTATTAGGCAAGGGACTCCAACCTCGAGCCATTCCATAAGGCAAGGGACTTCAACCTCGAGCTATTTCATAAGGCAAGGGACATCAACCTCAAGATATCACAACTAGTATTAGTTGGCGTTGGGAATTTAAACCTTTGCCCATGCATCAAATTCATTCTATACAACACTTAAGGACTTTAACCATTTAACTAATTCAACACTAACAATGCCCCCTTGGTCCTTATGGGATCCTTCACTGCTCAACCATTTCAATATGACATTGCCTCCATTCAATCTATCATACAATTCAAGCTATGGTCATCAAGACCTTTACCAACTATTCACATTTTATTATGAATCTTATTGCACATTATCACCATACTTTATTTAATACACAATTCAAATACATTATTATATTTAGCCCCTTATTTGTCAATTTACCCAATATGGTCATCAATTATACACTATATAGCTCACAATACTTTTAACATACCATTTATAAACCATTCATACTTATTGGGCCATTGCCCTAGTTCAAAATATCACCAACATATGACTAGATAATACACTTAGATATTTCCACAGACACCTTGTATGCATACCTTTAACAAGGTTATTTTCATGGTAGAAATCATACAGATTAGGGTTACTCAAGACACTCATGCTAAACTACATACAAAAAGCACCAACATATTCAAAACACCATCAATGATATGTATAAACATAAGTCTAAGCAAGAATCAACATTATTCATCATTAGACAACAAAACCCTTTTCATTGATTTCAAAATCACCATGTACACTTCCTAATCCAAGTGTGAAATACACAGGTTTAGAGTTATTTAACAAAGGAAAGAGTTACATGCCTTAGACAACTTGATTCACCCAAGAAGATTGACTTCACTTTGCTCCTAGATGGACACCCTTGAACCCTAACCTCCAATCCTTCACAAATTATGTTTGAGAGAGAGTTTTGGATGTTTGATCCACTCAAAGTATGTTTAATGAGGCCTTATACACTTATATAGTAAATGGGATTAGGGTTTAGGGCATGGGAAATATCCATAAGGCCCTTAGTTAAAAGTTGTAAAATCAACCCGTGCAGGGGTACGACTCACCTTATTAACCATACACTAGGGTATGAGTGGCACCCTAACTCATACCCTAGGCTTTTCCTAGGTCACCTATACTTTTAAGGGGATGATCACACACTCTTAAGTCGTATACAAAGGATATGACTCAACCCCTAACTCGTATATACCACCCGTACCCAAAATAGTCCACTCAAGCTAGGACTTCCCTCTATACGATCATGTTGGGTATGACTCGTATACTTAGGGTATGATTGAGGAGGGGGTCACTCATACCTAGAACAGTGAGTAATCCTCACCACACTTCCTAGGATATATTATTAGAGGGGAAGAATGATATGACTCATATCTAATGGGCATTACTCATGCCTCTAATTGTACCCACCCTAGTGACGTCAAATGGAGAATTGCTTTTAATGGTTCAAAGTCTAGGTGATTCATCCTCGGTGGTACATACAAACCATTTTTATCACTTTTATTATTCTAATTACCTTGCTCATGATCCCTATATTTACCTTCATTACAGTAATTATATCTTTGATAGTTCTGACCTTGGTTTCCTTGGCCACTAGCCTGGAAACTTCTAGTTATTCAAGTAGTTAGCTTCTTTTGCAAAATTGAATCAGCTGCTCTACTATGTGAAAAAACTTTCTTTACCTTCTCAACATCATCTACTAACAAGTTCCTTGTTAGCTAATCTATCTGAGTTTTCATATGAGCCATATCCTAGCCAGGCTCTTCTTTGCTTTGGTATTGTTAGGATGACATCCCCATAATATATGATTTATTTTCTACCTCAGAATCCCTGGTATGCTGAGCTCCACTCATTTTGGTTATACTATCCTGTAAAATGGTTATATTCATGAAAGAACGTTCCATAAAGGTACCTCTCCTATATTATTAACTATTGGCTTCGTGTTTTAGTTCAGTGCGTTACAAAATATTTCCATCAAGTGGTGATTAGTCATCTTGTGATTGGGATATTGAATTTGCCTTTCTTGAATCTAAGCCAAGTTTCATGTAATGCCTAATTTAAAAACTGCCTAAAGTTGCTTATCTCTTCCCTCATTTGTAACATCCTAGAAGATGGAAAGAATATTGCTAAGAAAGATCTTTTCAATTGCCTTTAGTTTGTTATAGAATCATGCACCAATTCAGTTAACCACAAAGTTGACTCTCTAGACAGAGAAAATATAAATAACACCTCAACCGAATTGCATTCTAACCAACCATGAGAAAATCAAATGACTTGTATATGTTGACGAAGTTTACCAAATGTATGCTTGGATCATCACCTGACAATCCACCAAATAGTCCTTCAGGTTCAGCATTTGTGATCATCATTCTTTTTATATTTAACTTTACTTTAGATGCTAGTGGGGGTAATAAAATTGCTCCCAAGCACCAAACCCATCTAAATCATATTCATCATCATTATCAAGGGAAAAATTCAAAGCAGGTTATCAATTCCCTTTTTATCTTTATTGTTGATTCTAGATGCTAGAGCAACATTCTCAACACTTCGTCCATCCATAACTTCCCCCAACTCATTATCACTTAAATTATTATTATATTCATTTCTTACATGGACGGGTGCATTCAGATTTTGTTTATTCACTTGAGCAACAACAAGTGCAACAAGCCTTGGTTTTTCATATTATTGTACATCCATATTTATTCTTGGTATTCTATTTAGCTTAAAACCGTAGGGCAGTAATAGTTCACCTAAACTTTGGGTACTTGGCCTGCATAAGTAGTAACCTTCAAATTTCAAAATCAACAAATAAAAGTTAAATATAAAAATGGGGCTAAGAGTCAAATAAACACAACAACTTAATTGACAACGTATTCCCCGAAAATGACGCCAAAATTTGATTCACCCAAACTACAACTCCTTTTAAAGAAGCGTAAGCGATCTTGTCAAATATATAACCCAATAGAGGTTAGGGTATAAACCCACAGGGAATATGGTGTAAATTAAGATGTATGTGATTTAAATGACTGATAACCGATGATTTCCATAAAATGTTTTTTTTCTTTTGACAGTTCATCAAAACAATTTAAATTATTGCTAGAGAACAACATTGAATTATAGAGATGTAAGTTAGTGAAGGAATTGAACTAGGGTTGTGTTTACCATGGCTTATATCACAATTATGTACCGATTGTTGAGCAAGACTTTCATGACATTGGGAAAGATAAAGTCATCAATGCCTAATATTCACCCAAGTATTTCTCCTTTTGAATTAGGTGGTAATCCTTTAATTCTTTTGAACTTAAAGAAAGTTAATTTTTCTATCCAATTTTATTTTGAGTGAGTCACTGTTTTGATAATCCTTGTCACTGTTTTGAAGGCTTGTTCTAATGTTTGAAACCACCCAAAATCTATTAAATGACATGATTATTAATACAATTCCTATTATCATTAGAATCCCAATAACAATCAACATTTAAACAATGAATTCACCATGGCTTTTGCAACCCTGGTTATGGAGTATAACTACTCATTAATTTAAAAGAGAATACAGGTGATGAATTCATAGATTAGAGAATTATACTTACAAAATATGGATTCAAACTGCAATTCTCCTTGAAAGATCCACAAAATTTTCAAAATACCTAAGATTAAATTCAAAACTTTAATTTCTTTCTCCATGTAACGTTTGAGAAGAAATAGTAAAAATATACAAAAGATAATGAGAAAACCCCTAAAAACTACTATTTATAATAGAGAAAAACTTGAACTACAATAAATTTTAGATTTGGCCCACTCACAGTTGAAGACATCAGTTTACGGCTTGTCAACAAGTTTATAGATCGTCAACTCATGTCTTCAACTAAATTCTTTTTGACTTCTATTCTGCCTAAGGTTGATGACATCCGTTGACGGTTTATCAATAAGTTGACAGTAAATCAGCTCAATTATTCAACTAAAGTCTTATTGATCTGTATTTTTTGAAGGTTGAAGACATTAATTTATGGCTCGTCAACAATTTGACAACTCGTCAACTCAAGTTTTCAATAGAATCTTTCTTGACTTGTGTTCTACCCAAGGTTGAAGACATTAGTTGATAGTTCATTAGCATATTGGTAGTTCTTCAACTAAAGTCTTCATCTAAATTCTTATTGACTCATGTTCTTCCAAGGTTAACGGCTTGTCAATAAGTTGACAGCTCCAACTCAGCTCAACAACTGCATTTTTAGCTCATTTTCTTTTATTTTCTCACATGTTATTTTTTTTTTGCATAAAGATGTAAAATACAATAAAAAATAACAAAAGTTATTTAAGAACATATAATTTTTCTTAGTAAAGATCCTCAAATGTGCCATAGAAAGCTGATACATCAGCTCTTGAAGCCTCTAAAAAACCATAAACTTGCATAAATAATTCTCGATCGCATCAGGAACCATGTCAACCATCCTCAAACTCTAGAATCAACAAGTAACAACTACAAGAAAGGGTAAAAAGGTCAAAACACTTTAAAATGGATACTTACTAATTAGGTCATTATAGTATCCACTATCAAAACTCTAGTTCATCTTAAAACTAAAAGGTAAAGAAATACCTGAATTGGCAAAAAGCTGAGGGTAACTACTATGCATATCAGACTCAACCTCCCAAGTTGCCTTATCAATAAGATGGTATTTCCATTGAAATTTTACCATAGGAATATCTCTATTATGAAACCATTTAATATCTCTGGCTAAAATAGAGTCTAACTGCTCAACAAAGGTCAATTTTTCATCTAACTGAACTGAATCTAATGAGGCACATGAGACTCATTCAAAATATAACACTGAAGCATAGACACAATAAAAATTAGATGAACAACTGAAAATTTTGAAGGTAAGGACAACTCATAAGCAACCTCTCCAAATGTATGAAAAATCTCAAATGGTCCAATGTATCTTTAGGCTGACCTTACCTTTTTTCCTAAGCCTTATCACGTCCTTCATGGGCGATATGCAAAGGAAAACTTGATCACCAAAACTAAAATAAGGAATAAATTCTATGTTTTGCATAACTTTTTTCCTACTCTAGGCTACCCGAAGCCGTTCCAAAATCACTTAAACCCTATCCAAAGACTTGCAAAGATAGTCGGTACCACAAGGTATAATCTCTAAGGTCTAAAACTAATTAATAGAAGATAAAAAATGACTACCATACAATGCCTCAAAAGGGGCCATCTCAATATTCAAATGGTATCTATTATTATAACAAAACTCTGCTAAGGCCAAATACTTCTCCCATTGACCTTCGAAGTCCATAACATATATGTGAATCATATCCTCCAAAACCTTAATAATCTATTCTAACTGACAATCTGTATGGGGATGGAATGCTGAAACACCCCAGATTTTGGCCCTTGAAAATTTCTTGAGCTTTGACCTTAATGCCTTCGTAACAACTCACCCTACGAGTCGTAGCGTGTCATTATGGGTCCTAGGGACTAAGTCATAACCAAATAAGAGAGAAAGTGTCTAAGTTTTTCTCTTAGTACAAGTGGCTCACTAAGAGCTGTCAAGATATGTCACGAGTCATTAGGTGTAATTGTAGGGTGTCCAGTGTAAGCCCTAATTTGGGTTTGTTATTGACGTAGGGTCTAATTATGAGTGGTGCCATGAGTCGTAAGTATAATAGTGTAGTGTGACTTGGTGGAACTACCTTGGTTAAGAATCATGTTGATGAGTCGTAAGGAGTATCTATGAGTCAAGGGTTGACCCATAGTCAAAGGCGGCACTTTTTCAGCTTTTAATTTAAGGGCATCCTGGACATTTCCCTCTTGCCCAAATTGAAACCCACATCTTATAACCTCATTAGGGTGTCATTAGCACGAAGAAACAAATGAAGTAACTTCTCAAATACTCCCAAAAGGCTCTCTAAATTTCCTCAAGCAAGTCAAGCTAGGGTTTCATCAAGTTGGCCATCTAAGGGCTAAAGGGTCAATTTCTCTCCAAATTTCTTGGTGTTTAAGGAACATTACTCTTCCCTCATTGTTAATTTTGTAAAAGAATGTATTTTAAAGTATTGTTCATGTGATTTTTATGTTGGTTTTGAAACAGAGGTTGGGGGTTTTGAATGTTTGTTGTTGAACAATGTTTTCCCATGGTTTATATATGATTAATCATGCTTTAAATTTGGTTTTAAACTTTTGGGTGAATGGATATAGTGAATGAACTAGGGAGTTGTGATTTTACCAAACTTGTGACTTTTGAAGTGGTTATGAGCCCAACCCTATAGTGTGAAGTTGGTTTTGAGTTATGAGAAAGGTGGAAATTTGTAAATTAAACTAGTCTTGAACTATTGCATGATATAAAAAGGTATTTGAAACAAAATGGTCTGATTTGATGAACCAAGGGAGTCGTTGTACCCTCACCTTGTATTAGTGAACAAAGGGAGTTATTTTCCCTAAGTTAATGGATAATTATTTTGGCATGTTATTATTACCTTGCAAGTGTAGTTGGTATGATGATACCAATGATGTATGCCTTAATGTGAAATGTGGTTCATGAATGGGATTGTGTAATAAATGTTTTTATTGGGCTCTAATAAGGGTTGTGTACCTAAGTTATGAAAGTAAAGGTTCGGGTGACCGACTCTGAAAACTACATTTTCCGATACGGGGATCAAAGTGACTAGGGAGGTTTGAGTCCCCCTTATTAATATTATTATTATTTCATGATTAAGGAGGTTTGAGTCCCTCATAAATCTTTACATCATTGGGTGCTTACGTTACCGTAGTATATGTTGGGAGATTCGAGTCCCCCGTGTGCATATATATGAGATTATTCTCTGGTTCATGTGGCCACGCGCACCGAACCCCGACCAGGGGTGAAATTTGAGGCCCATATTGTCCATGGGTATATGTTAACGATGATTAAGATACACAATACATGCTAAAGTTTTAAAATGAAAGTTAAGACTTGATTCCTATCCCGGCAAGTGATATATATATATATGTATACATACGTTTATGCATTTGATTATGTGCACTGGTTTTGAATAATTTTGAACTGTTGATCACGACAGTTCAACCGCTAACCATCTTCAGATGCTGTATCCCCATGCAATGCAGGAATTTGTTATACTTCTACTCCTCATGCTCAGTGATTAGGATTTAGAATCAGCTCATGAGTTGACATTGAAGTGGTGAGCTTCCATACATCAAATGTCTACAGTTCATGTTTTTTTCTTTTATATCTTAGACTGTTTAGACTTATTTTGGCTATAGTCGGGGGTATGTACTGACATTTTATTATCATCTAGTTTTGATTCATTATTTAGAAAGCTTTGTTTGTAGTTCTGTAGTTTTTGAGCAGTGTCGGTCTGTCTTTTGGATAGTCATCAGTGGTTGTTTATGGACATGCAATAAAATTTTCTTAAGCTATTGCACGCTATCTTATTATATGTTTGGAACTTATCCGACCTTGGGATGTTGTGTGTTTGGTTTAATTAGGTGCAAGGGGTAATCTCTGGTCCACGCGGGACTTGAGATATCTGTTATGGACAGGCCCTGGTTTGGGCCATGATAAAAGGAGTGCTTAGGTCGACCCGAGTACCTAACTCCTCTGGAATAGTCTACCAAAAGCTAGAAGTGAACACTGATCCTCTGTATAAGACAATGGACAGGGTATCTCATGAAGACTAACAATGTCATAAACATAGATATAGGCCAACTTATCCGTACTGGATAGATTAGGATAGGGATGAAATTGGTTGATTTGGTCAATTGATCCATAAACAAATACTATCAAAACCATGAGAAGTATGAAGCAACTCACTTATGAAGTCCATAGTTATCTTCTCTCACTTCTACTCAGGAATGGGTAATATCTGAACCAAACCACCTAATTTCTAATGCTCGACCTTTACCTATTGACAACACAAGCAATGAGCTACAAAATCCACCATATCCTTATTCATACCACCTCATCCATTAAGTTGTTTTAGATTACGATATATCTTGGTTGCCTCTGGATAGATAAAATATCTGGAATAATACACCTCTTCCAAAATTAATCCTACCACTCCACTAATTCTCACTACACAAAATTGGCCTCTAATCTTTAAAACACCATCACAATCAAGAGATACCAGCCTAACCTCTCTTTTAAAACCTTATCTCATATCACCCTCAAACTATCATCATCAAACTGGTGAGCTAAATCTACTCCATTAGGGAAGATCTAGCATCAATGAAGGCTAAAACTCATCCCGATGTTGAAATATAAGGAATAACCACCTATTTATCTAAAGATTAAAACTCTAAGGCTAAGGTCCAGTCCTAGGTCCATAGATGAGCTAAACTCCCCATACTAGTCGACATTTAGCTTAAGGTATCCACAACCACATTGATTTTCCCAGATGATACAAAATAACGAGGTCATAATCCTTCAGCTACTCAAGACAAATCCATTGTCTCATATAATGATTATTCTGATCAAAGAAATACTAATGACTATGATGGTTTGAGAAAATCTCACTAAGAGCTCCATACAAGTAATGACACCATGTCTTCAACATAAACACTAAGACTGCCAACTCTAATAATTGGTAGGGTAATTTCTCTCATGAGGCTTCAATTGACGAGAGACATAAATAATTACCTTATCCTCTTGCATCAATACTGCACCTAAACGAACACTAAAAGCATCACAAAACATGGTAAAACCCACACCTTTCTTGGGCAAAGTCAAAATAAACCTCAAAGTCAATGACTCTTTGAGCTTTTGGAAGCTTATTTCATACATATTCAACTACTGAAATACCATTTTTTGAGTTAACTTGGTCAAATAAGCCACAATAGATGAGAAACCCTCTATAAAACACTGAGAATAACCTGCCCAACCAATGAAACTCTTAATCCCAGTAGGAGAAGTAGGTATAGCTTAATCACTAATCATTGTTATCTTGGTTGGATCAGCTATAATACCATCCTTGGTCACTACATGACTCTAAAAAGAGATAAAATCTAACTAAAATTCTCACTTAGATAACCTATCATGTAATTTCTCATCATGCAAGCTCTGAAGTACGATCCTTAAATGCTTCACATGATCGACCTTATTCTTGAATAAACTAAGATCTTATCTTTGAATATAACCATGAAGAAGTTGTGATATAGTGGGAACACCTAATTTATTAACTCAAATAAATGCTGCATGGGCATTGGTCAACCTAAAAAACATGGCCAATATCTCATAATGACTGTATCGAGTCTGAAAAGCCATTTTCTATATTTTTGCACATTCTTACCATTTAAGCTTTCTTATAGCTGGACAAGTCATTTATGACTTGATGGAGCTGATAATTTAGTTACTAGGCAGTTTATTGAGTTTTGAGAGTCAATTTTTTATTTTGAAGTCTTTATTGGTAAAAATTGACTATCGATCAAAAACTTTAGTTTAACCAATCAGATACCAATTCTCATAGTTCCATAAACTTTGGAATATTAATTTTAGGATAAGGGGACCTTTGGTTTGGGTTCCAAGGCTTCCAGACTCATTTTGGACTGCTGGCCAAAAATTGATAAATATGGCCCATAGTTGTGGGGCCTACTTTTCATTGAAACGAC
The DNA here is from genome assembly GCF_002878395.1 of Capsicum annuum. Classification (NCBI taxonomy): domain Eukaryota; kingdom Viridiplantae; phylum Streptophyta; class Magnoliopsida; order Solanales; family Solanaceae; genus Capsicum; species Capsicum annuum. The sequence continues at coordinate 158,581,457 of NC_061122.1, read as the reverse complement.
CCATATTGAATTTTCAACTGCGTCATTGAGTCTAGATTGTTGAATTTTATAGGGTAGAATAGTTTTTTTTATTTTTCAGGGATTCGTAATAAATCCCGAAGGGTTGGTGGAACCTTGGAAAAATTTTCAAGTTTCACCTTGTGCATCCACTATAGTGGCCCTTTGGGGGCTTTAGTAGCCAGACGGTCTCTTTGGAGGCCCTAGATTGTGATCCAATTTAGGAATGTATGACCACTAAAGTGAATGTTTCTTTAGAAGAAACCTATTTTCTTTAGTGGTAGGCCAGGCCTAAGCGGTCAAGTGGCCGCTTAAGCATCACCGAAGAGGCCATAAAATGCCTCGTTAACCCAATTTTTAACCATTTTTCTCACAAGTATCAAGTGTTAAAACACAAAGAGTGTGGTGAATAATTAAAATAATTATTGAGGGATTATATAGTAATTGTGAGCTCGGTTACTCATTTCTTTCTCATAATCTTGGTATATTTATGTTAAATTCTTGGTTAATTCCTTAATTTATTCACAAAATACCTAGATTCTTGTTGCATTGATTGAGGCATCATTTTATCTTGGAATTTACCTATTCTTGAGGGTAAATGATCCGTCAACATGGAGGGATGTGTTGATGGTTTCAGAAGTGCAATTTCGCAAGTAGGCTCCATATGAGATTTTTATGTGATTTTGGACCTGAAGCACAAAAATGCAATATGAGTGCCATTATTCTCGTATTGATGAGTTTATTACTATTTTAATAGCATGGCATCAAGAAAAAGCTTTTCAAAAGGGGAAATATATAATTTAGAGGATTTCACCGGGCTTCCTTTAGTGTCCAAGTAGGCTAGGTTTAACTTCCTCTTGTATCGAGCTTAATTATAGTATGAATGTGATATTATGCTAGTTTTTGGATGGGAATTAGGTCTTGGAGGTATGTTTAGTAGGATTTTGAACTTTTAGCCAATTAAGGAATCATAATTAGGAATAATTGACTTAGTTAGTTGTTCTTTAGATAGAGTTGCTATCTTAGGACTAAAATGTGGCTTATTTAATATCTAGTAGTGAAATTACATATATTAGCCTAGTTTGGGTATAAATTTTCCTTAAAACAAATTTTGGGGTTATAAGTGGGCCTCTCCAGCCTACCTTAAGCCAAGACTACTATTAGCTCCTTGTAGACTTTGTAGATGCATGATTCTTTATTCTAGACTAGTGATTGGGATATGATATTATTTTTGGTTTGAGTTTGTCAATTTATGATGATAAAACCATTTAGATTCTAGCATTATTGATGATATGAGTTTTGGTTCAAGTCTAATAATTGATGATATAAGTTTCAGTTCAAGTCTAACAAATAAAGATATGCGTTTCAATTCAAGTTCAATATTAAGAGATTATTTATAACGGTTTTGGAACCGATTTGGGTTTGGTGTTTATAGTATGGAAGGATCCATAGTTATGATTTCAAGATATGGCTAAGTAGAATAATTTTGGTTATTACTTCTCTTTGACTGCACCTTCCGAGATTATGAGGGCCCACGCTGGGTTATTTACTTTACTGCACTCCCTGACTTATGGGGCCAATTACATAGTTATCGCTACATATTTTTAATGTTATTATTCTATTTATTTATTTACAGCATTTGGAGAATTATTCTAGGTTTTACCTCTTCTCTTGACTTAACTTATTTATCTCGCATTTTATTATATTTATATTATGGTTTAACTAAGTTGGTCGATGATGCCTTTTGAGTACACGTGGGTTTGGTACTCATGCTATATTTCTGTACCTTTTTAGTACAGATCTGAGTACCCTTGACACCAAGATTTGTGATGGTTAGAGTTGGAGATAGGGTGAGCTCTCAGAGCTGGAGTTGCCCTTTTCTCCGTCATCTATTTTTTCTAGTCTTTCTATTTTTGAGACTATTATATATTGACTTGATTGTACTTGTATTCTCTTAAATTAGAGGATCTTGTACCGACATTACTAGGTTGTGGGATTTATTATTCTATTATTTATATTATGGTTTGTTATTGTTACATGATTTATTGCTTATAAGTCTTTTACTTGCATATTTCCGACAATTATACCATTTTCCATCAATTTAACCTTTTGCTTATAGCTTCGAGCTATGGTTTGATAGGTTCCATAATGACTCGGGAAAATCAAGTCTTGATAAATTGGTATTAGAGTGCTAGATTCGCAAGTATTATTGGGACAAGAGCAAATGTCTAGTAGAGTTTCACGGATCAGAACAATAGTATCCATTTCTTATCTTCGGACGGGTATCATATATTCTTAGAATATCTCCAGTTCCTTCACTCATTTCGTGCTAAGAGTTTGAGTTGGTGTCTAAAGATTTATTTGGTTTCACGTTTTTGCAGATGGCTAGGATGCGTGTACCACTACACGAGATGAAGACCTCAAGTCCACAACTACATATCCTATTGAAGTACATGGCTCTAAAATAAAATAAAAAATTATTATTATAGTATTAGCGTGGTATGGCGACTCTTGCAGTTTCAGAAAGGCTTTTTCAAATTTCACAATAAACCTAGAGGTCAAGAACAGCTAACAGATGCAGCCTCAATAAGAGACTAGGATAAGGAGCCTTTGCCAGACCCTATTATTGTTCTCATGCTAGAAATTCCTGCACCCCAGCCGATGATAGGCCAGGGGATATCCAGACTCCATCAGGGCTTATTTATTTGTCACTACTCAGGATGCATTAGTTCAACTCTTGGGATTGGTTTATGGTGCACCACCTGATGGTGCTAATCTATGGATCAGAGTGGTATTGAGGAGGAAGCACAACCTATAGCTATAGCTTCCATAGTTTATATTCCTCTAGCTTTACTAGTTTCTTAGTCAGAAGTGGCCTGGACTGCTATGTTTTTTGAGGAGTAGAAGATGTTGGGTAGATTCTTGAGATGAATTTTGGCTAGGCTTTTTGGTGCACCAAGCAAGGATTCTTATGAGATCTTAGTTTCTTGTAAGGATAGACTCCATAATTTAAGCCTAGATGAGACTCATGGTGTGGATTACATTACCTTTCAGTTGGATATGGCAGTTTGGCATTAGTTGAAAGGTTATCTTAATTCCAACCAGATGCATCTCCTGATTTGACATGGACTCAATTTTCTGAGGTTTTATTGGCTCTGTATATACCTTTTAGCCTTAGATATTGTCTAAGGGACTAGTTCTTGAGGTTGGAACATGGCTTCATGAGTGTTATGAAGTATAAGGATTGTTTTCATGAGTTGGTCAGCCATGTACATCTTCTTACCAATCGAATATGAGCAGGTTCAGTATTTTGTCTGGGGATTGAGCCTTCCTCTTTGCGTGGCTACATAGAGTTTGATTGCTGTTGGTAGATCTTTTGCTAAGGTTTTTGATCATGCTCAGATTATGAAGGAGATACATCATGAGGCCTAAAGGGGCAGTAATAAGTGGCTATGATATCAATACAGTTTCAGTGAGAGCTGGGGTGGCTCATAGCTTAGAGGTAGTGGTTTTCACGACCTGACCCAGGGCCTAGCCGTGATGGGTATCTAAAGCCCATCGGGGGTTGGAGACCATCCCCTTAGCCGAACATCCAGAACATAATAAATGAATACATTGGAAGCAAATAAAACATGATGAAAGATATGTATATAAAACCAAGAGAGAGAATACGAGTCAAACGCAATGACCAACAATCCCATACTTATCCATATCTTTGGTCAACATTACAAACAAACTTTAGGCGTACTCCTTCACGGGACAGACCAGAAGCAAACTTTCTCATCTTAGATCTCGTGATAGATACCAACTCTGGAGAATAACAGGATAACTACTGAAAATTCATGGCGTACTCCTTCACACTCTTCTTACCCTGCTTCAAATTTACAAACTCTTTAGTCTTAGCTTCCTTCAACTCCTAACAAAAGAAGTGATTAAGAAAGGAACCCAAAAACTCATCCCATACTCATGGTTCAACATCATTATCTCTCAATTGGTCTCACTCGTCATACCACTAGTATGCTATATCTTTAAACTAATAAGTATCAAGCTCCATACCCTCTAAATTAGTAGCATGCATCACCCTAAAAATCTTTTCCATCTCATCAATAAACCCCTGAAGATCATCCTCAACCTTGGAGCCTGTAAAGGTTGGGGGATTCAACCTCATAAACTAGACAACCCGAGTAACCTCAGATAAACCAACAACAAAATCAACAGGACCAGACTGACAAAACTGAGATACCACCAACTGGGCAATCATATAAATATACTGACGAAACTCCGCATTTGAGATATCTCCCAGAGGTGGCTGAGCATAAGTATCACAAGCCCGAGAAGCTCAAGGAGGACTAGTTGGGACCGATGGAACCCTAAGAGGAGCTGTACAGTTAGGAACAGGGGCAAGTTCCTCCATATTTTCCTCAGGTGGGATAGAGTTTCCAACAGAGTTTCTACGACCGTCAGATCTTTCGGGAAGCATGATTTGAAACAAGAGGAAGACAGGAGTTAGAGAAGTTTCATAACACTAGACTCTATAACGCAAAATAAATCACAAGAAAGGAAAATATTCCTAAATACCTTGTAGCCTCCAACTTATAAGCGTGGAATGCTACACACCCATAAAAGGAACTTTACTCGGCACAACTTTGTGGACACCCAACGACCCTTAACCTAGATCTGATACCAAGATTATCACAATCTAACCTAGGACTTAGCTGTGACGGGTATCTCAAGTCCACCATGGGTCGGAGACCACCCCTATAGATATGTAATTTTGACCCTCCCTTAAATTTTACATATTTTTAGCATCAATTTTTTTGTCTAAATTTTTTTTCAGCTTTTATCTTCATTTTTAGTAGGTGATATATGAAAAATTATGAAAAAGATTTTCTTTAAAATTAGAGTTACATTTTAGGATATGTTTTATTTTTTATTTATTTATTTATTTTGTAAATAATAAGAAAATTTTCTTAAAATATATTTTTCTCTTAATTTAACTTAATAGACAAGCTGGTAATTTTATTATTCTCGTATGTATATTTTATTTCCAACTAATTATCAATTTTTTCTTATAGAGTTAGCTGAATATTTTAATTATTACATTATAATATACATATATATATATATATATATATGTATGTATGTATGTATGTATGTGTGTGTGTATCTACATATATAGATTTCTAAAAAAGAAAAAGAAAAACAAACACAAACATTATCCTAATCTGCCTAAATAAAAAAAACCTACCTTCACCAATTCTCACCCCATTACCCACACCCCTACAATAACTTACTATGCATACTAATATATATGTTATATGTAGTTTTGATGATGATCAACTAACTGCAAGGGATCAGGTCCCTGGATATTCATCGTACGATATAGCTTGAATGCGTGTCTCCACAATTTTGTCCTCTTATGTAACAAATTTGAAGGTGCTGCTTGTACTGAATAGGACACCTGGTCCAATGATATTTCATCCCTAATCATTACTCATCTATAAAATAAAAAAGATACTTCTTTATCAAATGGTTTGAAAATATTTTGAAGATCTTAAGAGAGAGGAAAAAAGCAAAACCCCATCTTACAATAATGCTCAAGCACAGCTCATGTTCTTAGCTTGCTCTATATATTAAAGTCATCAGTGTTCTTGAGTAAATGATAATTTGTAAATAAATTACTCTATCTATAAGAGTAATGAACTTTTCTTCTTGATTGAGTATACTTAGGTAGAGTTGCCTGAATCCAAACACTGATTAGAGTTAATAATTGTTGAGGGTTCTTGGAAAAGTTGTCAAGAAAGGCTAATAGTAAAGTTACAACAAGCAGGAGGAGCCTAGAGTTAGGCTGAAATCATGTCTGTAATTAAGAGGTTGATTATATAGGATTTATTTAGTGCTTGTGAGGGCAAGTTGTGGTTTTTCCTTCCTTGAGCAAGGGGGTTTCCATGTTAAATCTTTGTATTGTTTATTTCTGGTAAAGTCTTTAGTTTTCCAATACTTCATTGTTGTTTTACTGTATTTTTGGTTCAGATTAACTTTGAGGGACCTGGTCCCTCACTGTGTGGTCAACCCCCAAGGGTTCTAACAATTGGAATCAGAGGTAGGTCTCTCTAAAAGGTTCATACCTAGAGTATCTTGGTTATCATGGCTGCTCCGCCTAACTTGGAAGAAGGAAAATCAACCACTAGACCAACTAGATTGAATGGACAATACTATGGGTGGTGGAAAACAATGATGTTTGAATTCATTATGGCTAAGGACAGTGAGATAATAGATATAATCCTTAACGCTCATCATGTACCTATTAGAGAAGTCAAAGAAGGAGAAGTAACAAAAATGGTTGTCAAAAGAAGGAGGGAGTTCAATGTTGAAGATAGAAAGATAGTTCAAAAGAATTACAAGGCCAAAAACTTGATAGTTTGTAGTTTAGGGCCTGATAAATACAACTGGATTTCTGCATATAAAAATGCTAAAGAAATCCTGGGCTGCTTGAAAATAGCTTATAAAGGAACTACAGATAAGAAGGATTCCAAATTGACATGCTGACTACCCAGTATAAAACCTTCACTATGACAGAAGGAGAGACAATATAGGAAATGCATACAAGATTCACTTCTATACCAAATGATCTACACTGCCAAGGAGAAGTGATTCCTCTATATGAGTAAGTAAGGAAGATTCTTGGGGTTTTGCCAAAATCCTAGGAAAGTAAAGTAAGCTATTACTGAGGAAAGGAACCTGAAAACTCTTACTATGGATGAACTTATTAGAAATTTAATGACTCATGAATTCAAGAAGCAAGAAGAATAAGATAACTAGGAAGAAAAGAGGGAAAAATCTCTGGCACTTAGGGCACTAAATTTAAACTCTAATAAAGAAGACACTGATGTTAGTTTTTTGGTAAATAGAATTATGAGAGCTATGAAGAAAAGTGTCCAGTTTTAAAGAAGTGGAAGTAGAAACAAAAATGGAGGAAATATAGAGGTTTGTCACAAATATGAAAGTCATGTGAACTTCATTAAGGATTGTCCAATGCACAAATTGGACTATCAGGAATATCTCAAGACCGGTGGTGACAAAGGAAATAAGAGGGACCAGGTTCCTATAAAATTAAACAAAAACGCTATAGTTGATTATGCAGTAAGGCAGACTCTAGCAATGTGGGGAGATTCCTGTAGTAAATTTGAGGAAGATGGAAAGTAGGAAGATGTTTCCATGCTGACAGGGGAGGATGAGAAAATGACCTTTGATTCCTTATTTACTTTTATAGCAAACAATGAAGATGAAGAAGAAAATGAGGATACACTTTCTGACTTTAAAGAAAACTTAGAGAATTACTCTACTAGAAAAATAATAAAGCTTGCCAATATGTTGATTGATTCCATGTGTGAATGACTAATGAAAAAATGCTCTGGAAGAAAAAAAATAGAAAATCAGGAGCTAGAATTGATAACTTTGACTCTCCAGATATCTGAAACAGAGCAATAGTTTGCTAAGCTCAAATTTGAAAATTTGAGCTTGGTGAGTCAACTGGAGAAAGTAGATGCTTCTGAGAGTAAAGGGAAGCAAGAAACATCAAAATTTTAGGTTGAGCTCGAAGAAAAAATAGAGGATTATGAAAAGGATCTTTTGTCTGTGGTCCTAAAGAATGAGGATTTGGAGGGGACTTAGCCTATATGAAGGAAGAACATAAAAATCCCTACAATGGACTATATCCTCTCAGATCCTTTTTAAGTTAACTAGTCAAGGTTCTAAAAATAAAAAGGGTCTTGGTTAACAAGAAGGAATCCAACTTCGTGGGTCTCAAGGAAAGGTTGATCATGATGCAAAAAACTAGGTCCATAAGCCTCTATGTACTCATTGTGGAAGAGATGATCACATAAAGAAAAATTATCAGAGCTAGATTAGAGCTAGAATGAATGGTTCTAGATATATTCAGTAAGGGAATACACATTCTATCGGTTTCAAGCCTAAGAAAATTATTAAATGGAACTCTCTACCTAGATGGGACAAAAGGGATTTGATCACGCCATTGCCCTCCTACTGGGAACTCAAACTCAAGTGGGTTCCCAAATTCAACTTGTGATCATGTTTCTAGGTATGAGAAAGGATATTGCATTCAAAAATGGTTCATTGATAAGAGCTTAAAGTTTAATTCTGGAAGGTCTGATTGTTCTCTCTTTCTTAGGATACTTTAATTAGGAAGTGTAATATGTTGAAATAGTTGATTTCAAAGGACCTGGTCCCTGGCAAAACAAAGCTGAAATTCTCAAAGTGAGAAGTGCATGGAGCTCCTGATTATTCAGAAAAGCTATTGATCCCTAGTGGCAGTAAAGTCTTAGAAATTGAAGAATTCTTTTATGATGATGATAGTGAAAGGATTAAAGGTGTAGATTAGAGTGATGTTAATTCTAAATGCCAGTTACTGATCCCAGCTCAAGTAGAGGACCAACAAGAAATGGTCATGTCAGAATTCTCAGGGACCTGGTCCCAAAGGAATTCATCTCAAAAGAAAAACTTGAGATAGTGTGAATGAAGCAAAGACTTGCACCTAGTTCTAAGTACTAATGGCTAATCTCTTAATAGTTCCAAAAGAGAGTGCGCTGAGGATAAAAATTTTAAGCAAGTATTGATTTAATTGACTTGACCTAACATGTGAACCAATGTTTCTTTAAAAAATTAGCTATGTTCAGGAGGCGGGTATCCTTGGTAAATTAGGTGCATATTGGTCTAACTCAGTAGCATACCCTTGCAGGTGTACACCCATGGGAACAGGTTTACAAGAAAACAGATGAAGTATGCACAAATTTTAGAAATCACTCAATGAAAGAGATGGGCCTGGTCCCATCTCTTAGGTTAGTATCATGAATGTGCATGGTTTTCTTCTTGTTCTGTTAGAAAAGGCCAAATCCTCTCTATCCATGCTAGAAAACCTTAGGCAAAACTAAAATCAAATTCATCATTGGAATAACTCCATGGACCCAGCCCAATTCAACTATCCTAATTATCAAAAGACAAATCCTTTCTTCACTTATCCTTCCAATGAAGATTTATCTCTAAAAATAATTTATCCCTTTGACAGTGTGAAAGGAAGTTTGAATGGTACATAAAACAAAATAACAACCAAAAAACAAAAGTCTTTTAAGTGAATTCTGGAAGCCCTATTAAAATGCGCCATATTTCTGACTGACCTGGTCCCCAAAAGAAGAGAATGTCTAATGATGAACCTAGTAGGGCTTGTAAAAGAAAAAAACAGAAGACTAATGCTAGAAAATACAAAAATTTGGTGAATGCTGGTGCATAATCAGAAAATACAAAACTTGGGAGGGAGAAAATGACGAACACAAGATAAAGGGAACAATTCTAACCAATGAGGCTTCAGAGCTTGAATTTTTATTGACACGACCTGAACCAGGGCCTAGTCATGTCGGATGCTATAAGTCTAACTGGGATTAGAGAACACCCCAAATACACAACCATAACCACCCAACATCCTATGTTGAAAAAATTCCAAACATGAACAAGATAGGATAATAAAGAATTCAAAGACAAAAATAAAGTGCAAAATCATAACCATCCAAACATCCAACAAAACATCCAATCAGTGTCAGCCCAAATACCAGCACCAATGCCAAGGCTGACACAAATACCGACACCGTGCATGCCCATAATAGTCACACAAAGCCTCTAACCAAAAACAAAGAACATCCGATCGGGACATGCCCCTGACCATAGCCAAAATCAAAGTCTAAGAAATAAAAAAAAAGAATGAAAAGATATCCATAATGTGAAACGGAGTCTTTCAGACTATGGAAGCTCACCACTTCAGTTTGACACAATTGCTGTACTCGAATCCAAGTCACTTAGCAGGAGTAGTATGGCTGGTTTCTGCATCGCGTAGGATACAACACCCAAAGATGGGTTAGTGGGTGAATGCTAGCATGTACTCAGTAATAAGGATAAAGTAATTCCATTATTCAAAACCAAAGTAAATATCTAAATACAATCACATTCATACGTATATATACATTATGTCGGAAAAGGGAATCGGGTTTAACATGCATTTAAATCATTAACCTTGGCTGTGTAGCTTGACCTTCCCAAAACCACCCACGTGCTATATAGGCCCAATGTTACCCCCTGAACGAACCCTGGTACGTGTAGTCGCACGAACCGGAGATATCATAGGGGCCGAGATTCTCATGTACCCTTCGCCCTCCATGATACATATATAAGTATAAACTTAGGGGATTCCCGTGTACCCCAGAAGTATATGGTCACCATGACCAACCCTCATATCGGCAAACATGAGTTTCTAGTGTCCATCTATTAGACTCAAACTTTCACGGTTAGCTATCACAACCCTCCATTATGGCACAATTGAAACCTTTAGCACATAACCAGACGACCAATTCCAAAAGTTAACTACCAAGGAATTATGAAGTGGTATTGTCATACCGACTATAGCTTGCAAGCAATGTCATTAGCCAATACTTAGGGGAATACCATATACCCCATAAGATTTCCAATCAATCAAAACCATGGCCACCAAGGCCTTTCCAAATTATTTAATTTAATAAAATCATGTAGGGTTCCATTACCATATTATGCAATGCAAGGTTTTCAATAAAAGTCCAACTATGTGACAAAAACATTCTCAATTATATTTTAACAAATATGTTGAGGGCATATAGTTTCCAAAACCAAAAACAAGAACCAATTAACCATTCCCATGCAACAACATGTTTAAACCAATATTATAATATGAAAAAACCATAAATAGAGCATGGAAAAACATCATCCAACCATTTGTAACAAAGCCCCAACACATATTTCAAAACCAACACAAACCCACAATAAAGCCATGAAAACCATTAAGTAAAACATGCGTTTAGTTTGAACTAACAATGAGGGAGGAGTAACATGCCTTAGATAACAAGGAAGACAGAGAGAAACCACCCTTGAAAGCCTTAATTGAACACCTTGAAGAAATCCTAGCCTCTTTTGAACTAAGGGTTTTGAGAGAGATTTAAGAGTGTTTTGGAGTGTTTGATTTGGGAATAGTAGGTTAATAAAGTCCCAAGAGTGTTTTAAGTTGTGGGGTCAAAAGAAGTTACAAGGGAAAATGTCCAGAATAGCCCCAACTTAAACTGTAAAAATTCTCGCAGGTGGGTATAGTTGGACCCCTCCACTCGTACCCATATCATACGAGTTATGCCATCAAGTCTTACCTAGAATAGAAAGTTAGACATCCATACACTGTCCACCATACGACTCCCCTAGCCCCACTCGTACCCATAACAAATGAGTAGTACCCATAAGTCGTATGTAAGATAGAATTAAAGGGGTTGGACACTGGACAATGTACAAATCCACTATACCACTCATACCTTATCCTCATGGCTTACAGTGAGCCACTCGTACTCAGAGTCAATTCAAGATACCAAGTTTTAAATAAGTGAGGGATCAACCCAATGACCCATCACCAACTCATATGAATTGTACCATCAAACTGTAACCACAACAAAAACTTAACCACCAAACACTGGACATCCTACGAGGTGGGGTTACCTGACCCATACCTCTACCATATGACTCCTATGGAGAGTTGTATGATCAAAAAAAATCTAAAATCAGGAAATTTCCAAAGACCAAAACCCAGGGTGTTTCAATTCTCCCCTACTTGGATTATTTGTCCTCGAATGATGGTACGAGGCATGACTAGCATAATTTAAACCCCAAGGGTCTCTACCCTTACCTTTAAACAACTTAGAAACAAACATACCAAGAAAGTCAATATTTCCTTTAACAATGTTTGAAAACAAAGACGTTATGAAGAACACATACCTTTCGCACGAATTTCTGGAGCAGAAATTAAGAACGAATACTTTGAATTCATATCCTATTCAGCTTCCCATGAAGCCTCTTCCACCTTGTGGTTTCTCCATAGAATCTTTACTGAGGCAACATCCTTGGTCCACAACCGACGAACTTGACGATCCAAGATCTCAACCTGGATCTCCTCATAAGATAGGGAATCAAAAATACCAGTATCCTTAATAGGCACAATTTACGATGGATCATCAATACACTTCGTCAACATAGAGACATGGAATACCAGATGAATGGAGCTCAAACTAGAAGGCAATTCTAACTCATAGGAACCATTACTAACCCTCCTTAAAATTAAATAAGGATCTGCATATCGGGGACTGAGCTTTCTCTTCTTCCCAAACTGCATCACTCCCTTTATGGAGACACCTTCAGGAACGCCCTATCTCCAACCTCAAACTCCAAGTCCCTTCACCTCTTGTCTGTATAACACTTTTGGCAACTTTTAGCTTTCTTAAGCCTATCCAAAATCACCTCACCTTCACCATAGCTTAGTGAACCATATTTGGGCCAAACATATCGGCCTCACCAAGCTCGAACCACCCAAAAAGAGACCTACACCTCCTACCATACAACACTTTACCTATGTCAATGGTAGAGTGGTAGATATTATTATAAGCAAACTCTACAATAGGTAAGTACTTTACCCAAACTACCACAATAGTCAATCACGCACGCTCGAAGCATATCCTTCAGTATCTTAATAGTTCATTCAGCTTACCCATTCGACTGCGGGTGAAAAGCAGTACTCAGACTTACTTTAGTCTCCAAACCTTTCTAAACTAATCACCAAAAGAAGAGGAAAACTATGTACCACGATCAACGCTGATAGAAATAGGTACCCCATGCAACTTCACAATCTCTTGAAGGTACACCCTTGCTTAATCCTCAACCGAGAATTTAGTCCTCACTGGAAAAAAGTGAGCCAATTTTGTTATCCTATCCATAATGACCCAAACCAAATCAAATTGATTTTGAGACTAAGAAAGACGATAATGAAATCCATGTCGATCACTTCCCACTTTCATTTAGGTAACTCAATTTCTTGATACAATCCTCTGGGCCTCATATGCTCAACTTTCACTTTTTGGCACACTATGCAATTGGCCATAAAATTTGCCACATCCCTCTCTATATTATTCCACCAATATATCTCCTTGAGGTCATGATATATTTTTGTCAAACTAGTATCAATAACATACTTGCACCTCAGCCAAGATCCTTTCTCGCAAACCATCTATATTAGGAACACATAACATCTCTTGGTACCATCAAAGTAACATCATCACTAATCTCAAAGGCCATTACCTTCTGCCCACCTTTATTTTCCTTGATCTCATTAATATAGGATCTAATATCTGCTTCTCCTAGATTTTGCACAAAGAGATGACTGTGCCACTTCCTGCACTAATACATCACTATCCTCGAAGTCTAAGAGGTGAACTCCAAGGTTAGCTAAATAGTGAATATATTTCACCAACTCCACTTTTCCTTATCCACACAAGTAAGAACCCCCGTGGATAACCTGCTAAGAGCATCAGCAACCAAACTAGCTTTACTTGGGTGGTAATGATGACTCATGTTATAATCCTTGAGAAGCTCAAGCCATCTTTTTTGGCTGAGGTGAATCTCTTTTTGAGTAAACACATACTGTAGGCTCCAACATGCACCTATACAAATAGTGATGCCAGATTTTTAATGCAAATACCATAGCTAACAGTTCTAACTCATGAGTTGGGTAATTCCTCTCATGCACCTTTAATTGTCTACAGGCATAAACTATAACCTTTCTATGTTGTATCAGAATGCAACTAAGTCCCACATGGGATGTATCATAGTAGACCACAAACCCATCAATGACTTTAGGCAAAGTCAAGATCGAAGCCAAAGTTAGCTTATCCTTCAGCTTCTCGAAACTACCCTTACAAGTATTTGACCATAAGAAATTTACCTTCTTCTAAGTCAACTTAGTCAACGGGGCAGCTATAGTAAAGAAACTCTCCAAAAACCTCTTGCAGTAACTAGCTAAACTCAAGAAGCTCTAAGTATCAGTTGAAGTCATATGTCTTGGGCACTTCTTCACCACTGTTACTTTTTACGGATCCATCATGATCTTTTCACTGGAAATATATGACCCAAAATTACCCTACTTCTTCTCAGGCCACTTACCACCACCCCTGCCACTCTGCTGTTTGCTACCAACCTACTCAGAGAACCTAAACTTCTTGCCCTGCCTCTTTTTTATTTTAGCCAATTTCTTTTGTTCTTTCTCTACCTGCTGTACGTATGTAACCAACCTAGAGGTACATGTTTGTGATCAACCGGGAAACCTTACTTTCTAATATCAACTCTCTGGATAAGTAAGAAGCAAACTTCCTTATTCTAGCCCTCATGCTAGAAACCATCTCTGGAGCATATCGAGATAACTAGTGAAATTTTAAGGGATGCTCCTAGACTAATATCTTGCCTTGTCTCAGATTAACAAATACTTTTACCTTAGCTTTCCTCAACTTTTAGGAAAGACGCGGTCTAAAAATGCATTAGAAAAATACTCCCATAGAGCTGGCTCATCACGATCACCCCTGGACAGATCCCATTCCTCATACCACTGGTATGCCATATCCTTTAACTGGTAGGAGACAAACTCCATAGCCTTTAAATTTGTGGCATGCACAACATGAAAGATCTTTTCCATCTCATCCAGAAAACCTTAAGGATTTTCCTCTACCTTAACACCAGTAAAGGTCAAAGGGTTCAACCTCATGAACTGTCCAACCCTTGTAGCCTCAGAAAATAAAGTTAAAAAAGTACCACATTCAGCCAGAGAAGCTACAGACACGAAAGATCTTTTCATCTCATCTAGAAAACCCTGAGGATCCTCCACCTTAACATAAGTAAAGGTCGTAGAGTTCAACCTCATGAACTAGACAACCCTTGTAGACTTAGAAAATAGAGTAATAGAAGTACAACGCTCATCTTGAGAAGCTACAAACTGTACTAAAAAATGGTTAGACTGAAAAAACACAACATTCACCACATCAGCCTGAGGAGCTCGAGGAGGACTTGAGGAAATCGGTGGAATTGAAGGGGACAATTAGGAACTGGGCCCTAAATCAGGTTTGGACCCTATAAGTAGAATGGGTCCAATCAATATTGTCCTCATTTAGGATTTAAAAGTTTTCGTGAGCTTCAGATCGTTGAGGAGACATGATTTTAAAAGTGACCTAATAGGAACTAGGGAAGAATTTAGGACTCAGAATCTACAACTTGAGAATAAAACACAAAAAAGAAAAACATTTCTAAATGCCTTTTAGCCTCTCCCTTGTGAGTGTGGCACATTGCACACCCTTAAAAGAGACTCTACTCGACACGAATTTGTCGAAACCTAAGTGACCATGAACCTAGGGCTCTGATACTAATCTGACACGATCCAAACCAGGGCCTAGTCATGTCGGATGCCTCAAGTCTAACCAGGACATGAGGCCACCCCCAATAACCAACCATAATTACCCAATACCTTGTGTCGAATGAATTTTAAACATATAACAAAATAGGAAAATAAAGAAATCAAAGACAATAATAATGTCCATAATCATATCCACCCAAAAGTACAACCAAACATTTAATTGGTGTAAGCCCCAATACAAATACCAATGCCAAGGCTGACACCAATATCGACACTGCCCATGCCCATAGTAGTAACATAAAGCCTCTAACCAAAAGTAAAGAACATTTGATCGGAACATGCCCCCAACCATAGACAAAACCAAAGTCCAAGAAATAAATAAAAGTACAAAAAGATGTCCATCACATGAAATAGAGTCTGTCAGAGTATGAAAGCCCACTACTTCAGTCTGACATAATTGGTTTTCTTGAATCTAAGTTACTGAGCAGGAGAAGTAGTATGGCCGGTTCCTGCATCACGTGGGATATAGCGCATGAAGATGGGTTAGCAGGTGAATACTAGCATGTACTCAGGAATAAGGATAAAGTAATGCCATTATTCAAACACAATATAAATATCCAAATGTAATCATATTTATACATATATATAAGTTATGCTGGGAAAGGAAACCAAGTTTGGCTTTCATTTAAATCATTAACCTGGATTGTGTAGCTTGACAGTCCCAAAACCACCCATGGACTATATGGGTTCAGTGTTACCTTTTGAACGGGCCCTGGTGCGTGTAGCCGCACGAACTGGAGATATCATAGGGGCCAGGGATTCTGTGTACCCTTCGCCCACCATGATACATATATACAAGTATAAACTTAGGGGATTCCTATGTACCCCACAAGTATATGGTCACCATGACCAACCCTCATGTCGGCAAATATGAGTTTCCAATGTCCGTCCATTGGACTCATCCCTTCACAGTTCACTATCACAACCCACCATTATTGCCAAATTAAAACCTTTAGCACATAACTAATCCACCAATTCCAAAAGTTAACTACCAAGGAATTATAAAGTGGTATCGTCATACCGACTGTAGCTTGTAAGCAATGTCATTAACCAATACTTAGGGGATTCATGTACCCCATAGGATTTCCAATCAATGAAAACCATGGACACCAAGGCCTTTCTAAATTATTTAATTTAATAAAATTATGTAGGGTTCCATTTCCATATTATGTAATGCAAGGTTTTCAATAAAAGTCACACTATGTGACAAAAATATTCTCATTGGCATTTTAACAAACATGTTGAGGGCATATAGTCTCCAAAACCAAAACCAAAACCAAAACCAAGAACCAATTAACTATTTCCATGCAACCACATATTCAGACCAATATTATAACATGGAAAACCATACATAGAACATAGGAAAATGTCATTCAACTATTTGTAACCAAAGCCTCAACATATATTTCAAAACCAACACAAACCCATAATAATGCCATAAAAACCATTAAGTAAAATATGCTTTTAGTTTGAACTAACAATGAGGGAGGAGTAACATGCCTTAGATAACAAGAAAAATGGAGAGAAACCATCCTTGAATCCCTTAATTGACCACCTTAAAGACCCATCCTAGTCCCTTTTGAACTAAGAGTTTTGAGAGAGATTTTATAGTGTTTTGGAGAGTTTTTAATTTGAGAATAATAAGTTAATAACACCCTAAAAGTTTTTTATGTCATGAGATCAAAAGAATTTAAGAGGGAAAATATTTAGAATACCCCCAACTTAAACTATAAAAGTTCTCACAGGTGGATATGGTTGGACCCTTCCACTCGTATCAATATCATATGAGTGGTACCATTCAGTCGTACCTAAATAGAAAGTTGGACATCCCTATACTATCCAACATATGAATCGCCTTGCCCCACTTATACCCATAACATACGAATAGTACCCATAAGTTATATCTAAGATAGTATTAAAGGGGTTAGACACTGGATAACGTATGGATCCACTATACCATTTGTACCCACGGCTTATAGTGAGATATTCATAGTCAGAGCCAAGTCAAGGTACCAAGTTTTAGATTAAGTGAATGATCAACCCAATGACCCGTTACGAAACCATACAACCTATAATACCAAATAATAACCATAACAGAAACTTGACCACCAAACATTGGACATCCTATGAGGTGGGGTCACCTGACCTATACCTTTACTATATGAATCGTATGGTGATTCTTATGATTAATAGAAATCTAAATCTTAGGAAATTTCTAAGGACCAAAACCCAAGGTTTTTTAGTTACACTATCCTAAGATGGCCTTACTTTTCCAAACCTTCTTTCCAAATCCTCCATGTTTTTCTCCAACTATTTTGGATTTATATATGGAACTTAAAATATAAATCTTTGCACTAAATGATATATAATCTGTTGAACATAAATGAGTTCTCACTTTTGTGCTCTTTATCTGGTTCCACCTTAAAATATTCTTCATGTTAGTGTTGCTCCAATGGCCATAAGTTAACTAACTTGTGCTTACTATTAATCTTAGTTTACTATTTTTACTTTTTACTGATGCCAAAAGAAGGAATACATACTGATCTCATATGGAGGAAGGGATCTTAAGGGAGTATGAAGAGAGTAGTTGGAAAAAAGTGCTAATAATGGAAGGAATGATCTGATGAGTATGATATGCAGGGACCAGGTACCATGTAATATGCCAAGAAGAAGGTGCGTGTTATTATTGACAGAAGAAAGTATGAAAATACACTAGATGAATTATGGTGCTTAAAGGCAGTACGAAGCAAACAAATGAATAATGGTGCACAATGATAGGGGAAACAAATGTGTGCTCATAGTTTTGGCTACAAATGACAAGAAGGGACGAGGTCCCTGTATTGAATGATGGTGGAAGCATGATGATAGGGGAAATATTCATCTTCAAAGTAGTAATCACACTTATTAAATATGATGGATGTGCTCAAAGCTGTATGGGTTATTTTTCATCATCAAAAAGTGGGAAAATTTCTATATGTAGTTTTGATGATGAAAAGCTAACTGCAAGGGACCATGTCCCTGGATATTCATGGTATAGTATATCTGGAATGCATGTCGACGTTGTTTTTTCCTCTTGTGTAACAAACTTGTAGCCGATGGTTGTACTGAATAGGATACAAGGTCTAATGATATTTCATCCCTAATCATCACTCATTTATAAAAGTAAAAGGATGCTTCATCATCAAATAGTTTCTTGCAAATATTTTGGAGAACTTAAGAGAGAGGAAAGAGGCAAGAACCCAACTTACAACAATGCTCAATCATAGCTCATGTTCTTAGCTTGCTCTATATATTAAAGTAGTGAGTGTTCTTGAGTGAATACCGATTTGTAAATGAATTACTCAGTCTATAAGAGTAATGAAATTTTCTTCTTGATTGAGTGTGCTTAGGTAGAGTTGCCTAAGTCCAAACACTGATTAGAGTTAATTAGTGTAGAGGGTTCTTGGCTGAGTTGTCAAGATAGGCTAGTAGTAGTGTTACTACAAGAAGGAGGAGCCTAGAGTTAGTAGTGTTACTACAAGAAGGAGGAGCCTAGAGTTAGGCTAAAATTGTGTATGTAATTAAAAGGATGATTATAGTGAATTTATTTGGTGCTTGTGATGACAAGCCATGATTTTTTCATCCTTGAGTAAGATGGTTTCCACGTTAAATCTTTGTGTTGTTTATTTTTTCCAAAGCCTTTAGTTTTCTTGCACTTCATTGTTGTTCACTGTGTTTTGCCTGAGATTGACTTAGAGTGAACTGGTCCCTCATTGTGTGGTACAACCCCCAAGAGTTCCAACAATTTATATCTACATGTAAACACAAACAGAAGAAAGGGGGACCAAAAACAAAAGTAGGAGAGTATAACACAGAGTTAGAAACAAAAAAAAGGGTGATTAGAGAAAAAGAAAAAAGACAGACAAAGAGAGAAAGCAAGCAAAAAGATTAGATAAATGTAAGGGAAACAAAGCAAAGAAAATCACAAAAACTACATAGAAAAAAAAACAAACACAGAGAGAAAAAAAGAAAGGAAAAGAGTGACAAGTTGAGTTTAGGTTCTGATTTGAGTTTCTGTCGACGACATTAGAGATTTTATTTTGGTTTAGTTCATCATATAGGTCTAATTTAATCGTGTACTATTATGTTTATAATTTTTAATTGTTAATCAAAGCATGATCAAAGTTACTTAAATGATTTCATGTATTAGTTGATATAAACAGTTTATTATTTATGTGAATGTCTTGCTCTATATCCTTATTTGTAGTTTGCCCACTACATTGAATCAATGTTAATTAAATCGGGTGGTTCTCAAATAATACGAGGAGATAACTTAATAGTGTTGATATAATGTTTTATGGTTGAAGTGGCGGTCGGTTAAGGAGTTACTTCCATGGTGATAATAGGTGAGAGGAATATTAGTAGTGTCTGCCGTGAGCGTGTATAAGGTGTGTATATATATATATATGTCTGATATGGGAGTTGCGTCTAGTTGGTTCGATTCATAACCTATTTTGAGATCGTCCTTATGTTCTCTGGTTTAAGTTGCAGGTATCAACATGTTAAAATTTTTTTCTTAAATAGAAGAATTAAATTGATAGTGAAATTTGTACTGTTCCAGTAAATGTCATATCGAGTTGAGTTTAATCTACATCTATTTTAGTATATTTGGTAATCCTAATTGGTTTGGTTAAAAGGATGAAGTATTTGAATGATTTATTTTATTTTCCAACGTGGGGATGTACATTTTCAGCATGACTAAAATTGATTAAGAATGAAGTTTTACCAGATTAATTAACAAGATAGAGAGTAAGTTAATTTGAGCTATATGACTCATTATGGTGTTAATACATAAGAAAATGGTTTATGCTTGCTTAAAATCTTTTTTTATTCAATTAATGAATGGAGAAGTTTTTCACGTACTGATTCATTTTGACACATAAGTATGATATATTATGTGAATTGTTTTGTTTAATAGACAATTAAGCTTGAAATTAGAATTTACTTTGTATATGTGATGACTAGTTTTTCCATTATTATCTCATTTAGAATAAGTAATAAAAATGTGCGCGTGTCACCAATTAACCAAATTAATGTAGTTATTTTAGTAGCGTGAAAAATTTATATTATCTTACTTTGTATTCACCATTAGTGGTTTGTTTGAATTTGAATAGAAGGGATGTAAAATGAAATATTATAATATTAAAATTATTATGTTATAAAAGTAGACCAACAATACATTAAAATATGACATTAAAATATTAAAAAGTTACATTATCTTCAAAGTATTCAAATTAAATATATATATATATATATATACACACACACACACACACACACATATATATATATATATATATATATATATATATATTTGAGTATGTCTTAGTTAATATTATCACTTCTTTAGGAAATAAGAGAATCATTCTTAAAAAAAATGAGTTTAGGTCCTTAAACATTAGAAAATTAAAAGTTTAATACAAGTGAAAGTTAACAATGAAGTTGAAAAACTCTGCTACTAAGCATTCGTTATAATAAAATTAACATACTATTTTAATGTCGATCTAATTGGGTTGGGTAGATTCTAAATATGTTAGAAGGTAATTTAGATTGAAAAAAAATAGAGTAATCTATAAATGCCTCAGAGGCGCCAGAAATCCATCAAAACTCGTGGTATGGCCAGAAAGTACTCCTATCGGTAAGCTGCACATTAAGATAATAAGAAAGTTTCTTATATATATTTAAAATAAATAGAAAGTGGGATATTAGTTATTTTAGGCTAATAAACATTATATATCTAAGAGATTAATTTAATCCAAACTTAAGTCATTAAAGCGACCGTGCTAGAACCACGGGATTCGAGGGATGCCTCATATCTTCCCCTTAATTAAGAAAATTCATTACCCAATCTTCTATTTTTGCCGACCAATAAAGAGTTATTTATTTTTGACAAGGGATTCAATAAGGTGACTTTAAACACTATAACTTAATTCCAAGTGGGGACTCTATAAATAAAATTATCCCTATTGAAAACTATCACTTTAATTGAAAAAACCCTTAGACTTTCGGCGAAAAGGGGGTGTGACATCTTTGAGGACTCCGCTAGGGATAACCAAAATTTGAATTTTTATATTGACTTATTTATCTTTATTTAATCTTTGATTTTGTTATTTATTGGCCTAAATGTGCTCTTTTCCTACCTGTTTACCGCTTTGATATTATTTGAATTGTAATATAAACTATCCTCTCTCATACACCCATCTGAGTCTTCTGAAAGATACTTTATATTTGGAGATACGATAAATGCTCCCCAGCCTTGAGATACTAGAGATGTAGCAACACTCATGGGAAGGATTCTATAGTCACACATGTTTTAGGATGGAAAGGACCAATGTTGAGGCCGAAAAACTCTACTACCAATAAGCTACCCCTGCCCGACTTGATTTGTTCGCTCGTTTTACAGCCAGTCTAGACATGTATTCCATTAGGTTAAACCTAGTAAAACTGAAACTCAAACGTGGTTATCTCTATTAGGCTCCGCTTTATCTATATCACATGATATTTTGACTTAGTGGGGCTCGGCATAGGGTCCGAGTGTGTCTACGACAGGTGTCCTCTTTATATGACCAACATGTGCTTTCTATGTGCTTTTTGACATTTATTAAGAAGGATCATTTGATTGTTGACCAGATTTAGGCAGCGCAGTAAAGCAGAAGAGTGTATATTTTTCTCTAATTTTTATTACCATTTCTTTAAAGATTGAATTTTTTGAAAATAAAAATGTTTTATGGTCTTCACAAACTATGCACACCTGATTCTTATCTTGATGAGATACGTAGGCAACCCTTATCGGGTTCGATGATATTCCTAAGAAATAGTTCTGAAAATGTTAAACACTAATATATTTATTATCTCCAAAGTCAAAATAGTATTGAGGTGGTTGGTTTGTGGTTAATCTGACATCTTATCCATACGATACCAG
Source organism: Capsicum annuum (assembly GCF_002878395.1). Taxonomy (NCBI): domain Eukaryota; kingdom Viridiplantae; phylum Streptophyta; class Magnoliopsida; order Solanales; family Solanaceae; genus Capsicum; species Capsicum annuum. The sequence goes on along the minus strand of NC_061122.1, from coordinate 158,559,138 downwards.
GTCTAAAGAAAAAGGAAAAATGACACACAAAAAGGGTATAGAGTCTGACAAAGAAGAACACCAAAGTCAGTTAATTCTATAAGAATTTGCATCATTAGAAGAGAATAGGTTCTTAAAACAACAGATAGCAGAAATGTATAAATCTTGGAAAAATGGGTAAGCCCCATCTTTCTCAATCCTATGATTTTCGAATACGAATGTTCAAAGTTCCATTCAAGACCAAATTGGCGATCCACTTTACGTACCTGGATTCGACCTATATACTAATGTGTCTAGCGATACTGGTACCACTATTATGCACCCTCTAAATCCATCTCTAACAAGCAACCCACTTTTGTCGACGTACAAGCCCTCAATCGACGTACCAAATCTTGTCGGTAAGATAAATCATGATCAATTCTGTCCTCCCAAATTAAAATCCTGTCGATGAGACAAATCATAATCAATTCTGTCCTCCCAAATTAACTTTCAAACCACCAAATTTATATTATTTTGCTCATCAGCATGGTTTTCTTATCGTGATTGAGAAGACTGTTGAAATACCTTGGCTTTAGGCCTTTAGAAAATTTCCTAAGTTTGAGTTTCTGGATAAGGTATGGTTTAAGCATACTTCTCAATTTCTATGGTATGGATATGGCTTCTTCTCTCATATGTTAGGTAGTATAGTTTGATTTTATTCTGTCTAGGGTATGATTGAACACTTTACTAGTCATATGTTAGGGTAAGAGTGGTAAGTTACCTAGCGTATGATGCCTTAAGTTTGACCTAATGTATTCTACCCAGGGTACAATTTGTATGGTATTTCTCATACCTTAGGGTATAATTTATCTTGGTATGGTCGTATATTGGTCAGTTTGGAGGTCTATGTTAAGGCCTAGAGTATGTGATAAAGGTATAAGTTTTAAGCTTTTAAGCTAATGATATTCAAGATATTTCCACCCCAAAACCCTTTAGTCCCCATGTTATATAAAATGTTTTGGCCTCACACAACACTTGTTAGAAGATCAAAACACACCAAAAACACTCTCTCTCTCTTAAAGATTGGAGGCTAGGGCTTCAATGAGGTGTTCATCTAGAGGCTAAAGGGGTTAATTTCTTTCCTTGAATCATCTTGTATAAGGCATGTTATTCTTCCCTCATTGTTATTTCAAAATATCATATGTTTTAAACATTGATTATGACTTGTAAATGGTGGTTTTGAAAACAAATATTGAAAGTTTTAATACATAGTATTGAGTGTTGGTTACTCGTATTTAAACTTATGTTTATACATATTTTTGGTGATGGTTTGTATATGTGGGTGCTTGTTGATGGTGTTTTAACAAATGGGTCATGAGTAACCCTAAGCTTGATAACTTCTACTTTGATTTTAATCTTGGTAAAGGTATGCCCTCAAGGTATTTGTGAAAATGTCTAAGAGAAATAACTAGTCACATGTTAATGGTATTTTGAACTAGGGCAATTGCGTAATAAGTATGAATGGTTGGTAAATGGTATTGCAAAGGCCTTATTGGTTATGTAATAATTTAAATGGTTACTCTAGTGGTTTTCTTGGCTAAATAGGTTAGAGTCCCTAAATATGAAATTGAATTGTGTTTTGAACTAAATCTTGGTATAAGAATGCTAATGAAGAATAAATTCTTTTATAATGGTATTGATGAAAACAAATTGACTTAAATGGTGATTTGAAATAAGGCATTGGCCTATTAAAGGTGTTGGTTGATAAATGGTTTTGTAAAGACCTTATGGTCATGTATGGTGTTGAATTGTAACCTTGGTGGCATAAATTAGCTAATGGGTTAGAGTCCTTAAGTGTTGAATTGAATGGGTATTATTACATGGACAAAGGGTTAGAGTCCCAATGTTTACTAATAATGGTCAGAATGGGTTAAGGTTAGATTACACTTGCTTAATAGAATGGTTTAAGGTTAGAGTCAACTTGCCTAATAAAATAGCTTGAGGTTAGAGTCCACTTGCTTAATAAGGCGGCTTGGGGTTAGAGCCCACTTGCCTAATATGACTGGGAAGTTCAATCTTTCTAAACTATATGGGTGTGAGGTTAGATTCCTCCACTCCATGACCCATGATCGGGTGCTTCAAAATACAAGCTAAGCTTTGTTCTTTTTTTTGGCACGTTAAAAATCTATATATATTTATATATATGCTTATATATATAAATGTGGTTTCATATGATGGTTTGACTTGGTTTTGAATGACACTATTTTATCCTTATCCTTGAGTTATATATTAGTGCTCTAACCGCTAACTGTCTCCAGACACTTTTTCTTCTCTTTTTGTGCACTGACCAGGTGTTCAAATGATTTGTGTTTTCATATTAAAGTGGTGAGCTTCCCTATTTCAGAAGTTATACCTTTCATGGTCTTTCTATCTATGTCATAGACTTGTTTTATTCTTAGTTTTTGGCTATTACCGGGGGCATATCCCAATATATTATAGACATCAGATTTATAGAGGCTTTGTAGATAACTGTGGACATGGGTATGTTGGTTTAGTATGTTGATATCAATGGATTAATTATACACTTCTTAATATGATTATTAGCCTTATTTCTGCTATTTTGATGTATATCCTGAGTTCATTCGACACTTGTGGATTGATGTGACGGTTAGGTTAGGTTAATGGGGTGATCTCCAGTCCTTCTTGGACTCGAGATGCCCATTACAATAAGGTATGATTTTTGGTTGTGTCAAGTTGGTACCAGTCTAGGATCATGATCAGTTGGGTCTCCACAAAGTCATGTCAAATAGATTCTCTTTTATAGGTGTGTAGCGCGCCACACTCATAAGAGAGTGGCAATAAGGCATTTAGGAATGGTTCTTTTTCTCATAGTTCTATCTCCAGCTATAGAGTTTAAGGTTTTGGATTCCTCTGATTTCTATTTGCTCACCTTTTGGATCATACCTCCAAGAAGATATAACATTCAGGCAAACTCTTCTGTCCAAATTGAGGACAATATGGATGAAGGTCTTCTAACTTCTGGGGTTCACACATGGTCAAGGATCATGGTATCTGGCTGTCCCTATGGGGTTTCACTTGACCCCACTAATCCTACTTCTGAGAGTGGTACACCTACTCAGTCACCTTAAGGGGATTCTACTAATGCTGTATTCCATTGATCTATTGATCTGTTGAATCAATTGGTAGATCTCCAGTCCTATCGGGGTGTTCCTATTGCCACATCTTCTAAAGACACAAGGGCTGTTCAGTTCATGATGTTGCACCCTCCTTTGTTTACATGTGTAAAGGTTGAGGAGGATCCTCAAAATTTCATTGATAAAATAGAGAAAATCTTCAAGATTATGCATTCTTCGGAGGTTGAGGGTGTTAAGTTTGCTTCCTATAATTGAAAGATATGGCTTATAAATGGTACAAAGAGTGGGAATAGTCGAGAGGTATGTATTCTAGTTCTTCCATGTAGGAGGATTTCTCTAATTCTATACTAGAAGCCTTCTTTCCTCAGGAGTTGAGGGATGCAAAAATGGAAAAGTTTGTGAATTTGAGGCAAGGTAGGATGTCTGTTAAGCGGTTTTACTTGAAATTCCATCAGTTGTTTAGGTATGCTCTTTAGATGGTTTCTAGCATAAGGGCTAGAATGCATAAGTTTGCTTTGGGACTGACTCGTTAGTTGGTCCTTGAGAGTAAGGTAGCTTTGTTGATCAAAGACATAAAAATCTCCAAATTAGTTTTATATATGCAATAAGTGGAGGAAGAGTAAAAGAAATAGGTTGAGATTGATGAGAGGTAGGGTAAGAGGTCTCATTTTTTCAAACAAAGTGGAAGCCAACAGTTTAGTGGTAAGTTGTCCAACAGGAAGAATTTGGTGATTCCTAATTCCTATTCTATGGCAAGTGCTCCCTACTCGAGGACATCAAGAGAAAGACATTTTCATAGTGGTAATACTTCTAGGGAACAAGGTACCCTGTCTCAAGCCAGTGGAGCCTAATAAGCACCAACTTACTCTCCTCGTAGATTTTGTGGTTCAATATCTTCGTGGTTAATATGAGAAAGTAAGGAACAAATGTTTTAGATGTGGTCAGATTAGGCACATGCAGTGAGAGTACCCCGCTCTAGTGGCTTCTTTGGTCAACAGGGTCTCTATTTTTTCTTCATCTGCTCCTGTACTAAAGGGTGTTATTTCTACTTCTACTTTTGTTTATGGTACCAACACTGGCCGAAATCACTTATATGAACTTGCTACTCTCTAGGAGTCCGAGGCGTCCTCGAATCTTGTTATGGTTATGTTAAAAATTTTCTTCTGTGATGTGTATTGCTTACTTGATCCTGGGTCCTCTCTCTTTTATGTGACCCAATTTATGGCTGTGCATTTTAGTTTTGGTCTTGAGTATCTGTCAGTTCCTTTTTCTATTTGAACTCTGGTAAGAGACTCTGTGGCTGTCAAAAGAGTCTATAGGGGGTATGTGGTAGCTGTTGGTAGTAAAGAAACTCTAGTAGAGTTAATAGAGTTGGACATGGTTGATTTTGATGTTATTTTAGGAATGAATTGATTGCACATGTACTATGCTTCCTTAGATTATCACACTTGTAAGTTCATGTTTAAATTCCCTAATGCTCTGATCATTGTATGGGAATGGGGTTCTTTAGTGACTAAGGAGAGGTTCATCTCATATCTTAGAGCCCAAAAGTTTTTCTCTAAAGGATGTTTGTATTATTTGGTCCGAATTAAAGATTCTAACCAGAAGGTCCTTCTTTAGAATCCTTTCCCATGGTAAATAAGTTTCCCGAGGTCATTCCCGAAGACCTTGCTGGTATTTCTCCCGATAGGGAAATTGATTTTATAATTAATCTAGTTGTGAATACTCATCCAATTTCTATCCCTCTTTATCGAATGTCTCCGACTGAGTTAAATGAGCTTAAGGAGAAATTAAAGGATCTCTTAGATAAAGGTTTTATCTATCCTAGTGTATCTCCTTGGGGTGACTTGATGTTGTTTGTTCGTAAAAAGGATGGTTCCCTTCGATTGTGCATTGATTATCGTCAGTTGAACAAGGTGAACATAATGAATAAGTATCCTCTTCCTAGGATCAATGATTTGTTTGATCAACTTTGAGGTGCGAAGTGTTTCTCTAAGATTGATCTTCGGTCGGGTTATCATCAGCTTAAGATTAGGGAAGTGGATATCCCTAAGACTGCCTTCAGGACCTGGTATAGTCACTATAAGTTCCTAGTTATGTCTTTTGTGTTTATCAATGCCTCACCGATATTCATGGATTTGATGAATAGGGTATTCCGTCCGTTCTTGGACTAGTTTGTTATTGTCTTAATTGATGACATCTCGATCTATTCTAAGAGTGAGGTAGATCATGTCGATCACCTCCATGCTGTATTGGAAACCTTGAAGCATCTTTTGTATGCCAAGTTCGCTAAGTAAGAGTTTTGGTTCAAGGCTGTGACTTTTCTTGGTTATGTTTTGTCACTACCTGAACCAGGGCCTAGACTTAATGGGCATCCCAAGTCCAATCAGGACCGGGGAGCACCCCCTTAACGCAACCCAACTACCTCCCACAGCCTTAGATGAGCTGAATTTTGAGTATATAAGAAGATTATGTAAATGCTCTCATGAAGACTCTGGGATAGGGTCACAACCGTGACTGACCCAACCGAGTCTAATCACACCAAACCAACCATCCATATCATACCAAACCAAAGAGAATATCAAAACATAATATGATAATCAGACTTAAAATATAATACAATCGAACAACCAACAATATCATCCAATGATGTCATTCCCAACACCAATGCCAATGCTAAGGCCAACACCAATAACGATCCCGCCCATACAACCCCCAGAACTACCACAAAGCCTCTATCTAAAAAAATACAAATATCTGGTTGGGACATACCCCTAACCATGGCAAAAACCAATATCCAAAACAAAAGCAAATTGTCTAAGAATGTCCATATTAGGAAATAGAGCCTTCCAGAAAAATAGAAGCTTACCAATTCAATCCAAAAGCTATTCCTGAGTCAATCACTATGTAGGAGGAGTCGAATAATTGATTCCTACATAGCATGGGCATACAACCACTAGCAGATGGGTTAGCGAGTGACTTCTAGCATGTATCTCAGGATAAGGATAAAATAATGCCATTTAAACAACCAAGTAAAACAATCCATGATGCAAACAACCATACATATATATAAGTGTCGGGATAAGGAATCCGTATTTAGCATGCAATTAAAACCATTTATGCTATTTATCCATACCCATGGGCCATATGGGTTCATCTCCCCCTGCTGAAAGAGTCCCAATGCGTGTAGCTGCATGGCCCAGAAATATCCCATGGGATTACTAGTACATCCCTCTAATATAAAATGTGACACTCAACGTGGTCATCAAAGACCCCTCATATCGGCAAATATGAGTTTCCAGTTTTGGTTCCCCCGGAACCACCACCTTGCACGGATTAGTTACACATCCCACTATTAATGCCCAAATTAAAAACCATGTCCAACCAATCTAATTACCATTTATTACCAGGGAAAATTATTAGTGGTATCGTCATACCAACCATACTTACAAGATTTATCCATAGACAAACCATTTGGGTTAAGGGGACTCTCAAGTGCCCTTTTCCATTTGCCATATTAACCTCTTGGAAGACTACCTTGTCCTCTACAAGCATAACCAATTAGCCTTTAGTCTTTGTAAACCATTTAAAACCTTTATAGTTTCATGTATAAGCTGAAAACATGCAAGAGTTCCATTTAAAGAAGTCAATGCAATGAACATATCTTTATAAGCATTTTATCAAACACCTTGGGGGAATAATATAACCAAAATCAATTCCAAAGACCATTAAACCATTACCATGTAAAAACATTTCCCAAAACCACCATTAACACATATAAAAGCACAATTAAACCATAACCAAGCCATCATAAATAAAACCCCCAATCAATAGTTGAAAACAATAAACCATGCAACATTGAAATCATGAAAACATCCATAAAATCCATGCCTTTTTAGAAGTAAAAAGTAGGGAAAAGACACATGACTTAAACTGAGAAAGAAAATGGAAGAAAATCACCAAAAAAAGCGTCAAAGCAATCCCTAAGTTGAAACCCTAGCTCTCTTGCCCCAAAAGCTCTTGAGAGAATTATAATGTATTTTGGAATAGTTTTCTAAGTGTTAATGAATAGAATAATAGGGTAAAAATCCACCTAAGTGTATTAGAAGTCATAACCATTTTCGTGATCAAAACTATCCCACCAACTAACACTAGTCAGCTGACGACAGGATCATAGCACTCGAACCCTGGCATATGGCTCATACCCTAGAATCATATTGGATCCGAAGAACAGATTTCAAGGAAAATTTCTAAGGCCAAAACCTAGGATGTAACATTCTCCCCAACTAGGAATATTCATCCTTGAATGACAGATAAGGTAGGGATAACCACACACATAGTTATTTGCATTATCAAACATCCCATTAACAAAGTTTGAAAATGAAGAGGATAAAATGTTATCTTTCCTTTAACAAACTCAGAAAATAAAGATATGTTCAAGTAAACATACCTTCCACACGAATACTAGGAGAAAAAAACAAGAATAGATACTTAGACTTTGTGTCCTCTTTAGCTTCCCTTGTAGGTTCTTCCACATTATGTTTCCACCGCAGAACCTTAACCGAAGCCACAACCGTGATCAACCCAACCGAGTTGACCCACACCAAACCAACCATCCATAACATACCAAACTAAAGAAAATGTTAAAACATAATATAATAATCAAACCCAAAATATAATATGATGGAACAACTAATAATATCATCCAATGATATCATCCCCAACACCAATACCAATGCTACGGCCGACAAAAAAACCGATCCTGCCTATACTAACCACCAAAAGTACCACAAAGCCTCTATCCAAAAAATAAAAATTTTGATTGGGACATACCTCCAACCATGGCAAAAACCAATATCCAAAATAAAAGTAAAATGTCGAAGAATGTCCATATCATGAATTGGAGCCTTCCAGAAAGATAAAAGCTCACCACTTCAATCTAAAAGCTATCCCTGAGTTAATCACTATTTAGGAGAAGTCGAATAGCTAGTTCCTGCATAGCGTGGGTATACAACTGCCAGTAGACAGGTTAATGAGTGATCACTAACATATATCTCAAGATAAGGATAAGGTAATGCCAATTAAATAACCAAGTAAAACCATCCATGATGCATACAACCATACATATATTTAAGTGTCGGGAAATGGAATCTGTATTTAGCATACATTTAAAACCTTCTAGCTGGGCTGTATAACCTTGCTGTCTATCCATACCTATGGGTCGTATGGGTTCATCTCCCCCTGCTAAAAGAGTCCGAGTGAATTTAGTCGCATAATAAAGAAATATCCCATGGGATGACTAGTACATCCCTCCAATATAAAATGTGACACTCATACTTAGCCATCAAAGACCATTCACATTGGAAAATATGAGTTTTTAGTTTTGATTCCCTCAAAACCTCCACCTTCCATGACTTAGTTACACATCCTACCATTAATTTCCAAATTTAAAACCATGTCCGTCCAATCTAATTACCATTTATTACCAAGGCTAATTATTAGTAGTATCTTCATACTAACCATACTTGTAAGATTTATCCATAGCCAAATCATTTAGATTAAGGGGACTCTAGAGTTTCTTTTTCCATTTACCATATCAACCTCTTGGGAGACTACCATGTCCTCGACAAGCATAACCAATTAGCCTTTAACATTTGTAAACCATTTAAACTATTTATAGTTTCATCTATAAGCTGAAAACAAGCAAGAGTTTTATTTAAAAAAGTCAATGCAATGAACATATTATAAGTATTTTGTCAAACACCTTGGGGGCATAATATAATCAAAACCAATTTCAAAAATGATTAAACCATTACCATGCAAAACAATTTCCCAAAACCTCCATTAATGGATATAAAAGTATAATAAAACCATATAAAACCATAACTAAGCCATTATAAACAAAACCCCCAATGAAAAGTTGAAAACCATAAACCATGCAACATTGAAACCATGAAACATCCATAAAATCCATGCCTTTTTAGAAGTAAGAAATAGGGAAGAGACACATGCCTTAAACCAATTAAGATGATGGTAGAAAATCACCAAAGCAAGCCCAAATCAATCCCTAAGTTGAAACCCTAGCTCTTTTGCCCCAAAATCTCTTGAGAGAATTATGACGTGTTTTGGAATAGTTTTCTACGAAGATGTATCATGATCTTATGGAGTTCTATTGGTGGAATAATATGAAATGAGATGTATGTTGTCATGTGGCCAAGTGTTTGGTGTGTCAACAAGTAAAAGTTAAACACATGAAACCCGAAGGTTTGTACCAAGAGATTGAGTTGCCCGAATAGAAGTGGGATGTAATTTTTATGGATTTCATTACCGGTCTTCCTCGGTATTGAAATCAATGTGATTAAATTAGGGTTATTATGGATAGAATGACCAAGTCCACTCAGTTTTTTTTGATAAGGACTAGTTATGTGGTGGAGAATTATGCTAAGTTGTATCTTGCAGAGATTATAAAGTTGTATAGTGCTTTGGATTCTATCATTTTGTATCATGGTAATTTTTATAATCTCACTTTTAAAATTTATTTAAGAAAGATTTATGAACTAATGTGTGCCTTAGTATCACTACAGATGGATGGACAAGAGGAGAGGACCATTTAGATATGGGAAGATATGTTGCATGCTTGTGTGATAGATTACGGTGGAAATTGGTATGACCATTTGCCTTTGATTAAGTTTCCCTATAACAATAGTTACCATTCTAGCATTGATATGGTTCCATTTGAGGCCTTGTGTGGAAGGAGATGTCTTTCTCCTACTGGATGGTATGAAGTTGGTGAAGGTAAGTTTCTTGGCCCTGATTTGGTTCACAAGCCTTGGAGAAGGTGAAGGCGATATGTGATAAGTTGAAAGCCGCTCAAATTCACCAAAAATCCTATGAGGATATAAGGTATAGGGATTTGGAGTTTAATGTTGGTGATTGGGTATTCTTGAAGGTATCTCCTATGAAGGGAGTTATGCAACTTGGTAAGAAGGGGAAGCTTAGTACCCGTTATGTTGGTCTATATTTTATTTTGAAGAGGGTTGGTAATATTGCCTATGAGTTGGAGTTTCCTTATATTTTAAACTCCATCCATCCAATTTTCCAAGTCTCTATGTTGCGGAAATTTATAGGTGATCCTTCATTGGTTGTTCCCTTGGAGGATGTTGGTATTTTGGACTCTTTATCCTATGTGGAGGTCCTGATGAGGATCTTGGATTGACAAGTTTGCCAATTATGATTGAAAGAAGTAGCTTTGGTGAAGGTTCTATGGAGGAACCAAAGGTCCGAAGAAGCTACTTGGGATGTAGAAGAGAACATGAAGTCTAAGTATCCACATTTATTTTTCATTCCAGAAACTCATGCTTGAGGTATGTGTTGATTTTCTTATCTTTGTTATGTAACTTTGTTTTCTAACTTGTTTAAAGGTTGATTAGACATGTAATTATGTGTTAACTCATGATTGTTCTTTCCTTACCCATCATTCAAGGATGAATGATCCAAGTGGTGGAAAATTGAAATACCTTAGCTTTGGGTCCTTAGAAAATTTCCTAAGTTTGAGTTTTGAGACAAGGTACAGTTTGAGCATACTTCTCTTATGATATGGTACAGTTATGGTCCTCTCTATTGTATATTAGGCAGTATAGTTTGGTTTTATTCTGTCCAGGGTACGATTGGACAACTTACTAGTTGTATGTTATGGTAAGAGTGGTAAGTTACCTAGTCGTATGATGCCTTAAGTTTGACCTAGTGTATTCTGCCTAGGGTATGAATTGTAGGGTACTTCTTGTACCTTAGGGTATAAGTTATCCTGGTATGGTCATATGTTGGTTAATTTGGAGGTCTATTTTGAGGCATAAGGTACGAGATAAGGGTACACCTCATACACTAGGATATGATTTAAGGGGATGGGTCATACCCTCATGCGAATAAGTTTTCTGCTTTTAAGATGAAGGCATTCCAGATATTTTCCACCCCGAATCCCTTAAGTTACCATATTATATATCATGTTGTATACTCTCATAACACTTATTGGAATATTAAAACACATGAAAAACACTCTCTAACTCTCTCTAGAAGATTGGAGGCTAAGGTTTCAAAGAGGTTTTCATCTAGAGGCTAAAGGGGTCAATTTATTTCATAGAATCACCTTGTATAAGGCATGCGACTTTTCCCTTGATGTTATTTCAAAGTATCATGTGTTTTATACATTTATTATGACTTGTAAATGGTGGTTTTGAAAACAACTGGTGAGGGTTTTGATGCATAGTGTTGAGTATTGGATACTCTTTTTTAAACTTATCTTTATTATGTTTTTTGTGATGGTTTGCACATATGGGTGCTTGTTGATTATGGTTTAACAAATGGGTCATAAGTAACCCTAAGCTTGATGACTTCTACTCTGGTTTTGGTCTTGGTAAAGGTATGCCCTTAAGGTGTTTGTGAAAATATCTAAGAGAAATAACTAGTCACATGTTAATGGTGTTTTGAACTAGGGAATTGACTAATAAGTATGAATGGTTGGTAAATGGTATTATAAATGCCTTGTTGGCCATGTTATGAGTTAATTGGTGATTTTGGTGGTTTGCTTAGCTAAATGGGTTAGAGTCTTTAAACATGAAATTGAATTATCTTTCGAACTAAAGCTTGGTATAAGAATGCTTATGAAAAATGAATGGTTTTGTAAAGGTCTGGATGACAACAAATTGACTTGAATGATGATTTGAACTAAGGCATTGGCCTATTTAAGTGACTGGTTGATAAATGGTTTCATATAGACCTTGTGGTCATGTATGGTGTTGAATTGTAACCTTGAGGGCTTAAATTAGCTAAATAGGTTAGAGTTCTTAAGTTTTGAATTGAATGGGTGTTATTGCATGGAAAAAGGGTTAGAGTCCCAAGGTCGACTAATAATGGTCACAAAGGCTTGAGGTTAGAGTACACTTGCTTAATAGAATAGGTTGAGGTTAGAGTCCACTTTCCTAATAAAATGTCTTGAGGTTAGAGTCCACTTTCTTAATAAGGAGGCTTGGGGTTAGAGTCCGCTTTCCTAATATGATTGGGAAGTTCAATCTTTCTAAACTAAATGGGTGGGAGGTTAAAGTCATCTAAGATTGGGTGCTTTAAAATGCATGCTAAGCCCTGTTCCCTTTTTCAGCACGTGAAGTATCTACACACACACACACACACACACACACATATATATATATATATATCTACATATATTCCTATGTAGATAAGTATGGTTTCACATGATGGTTTGACTTGGTTTTGATTAATGGCACCATTTTATCCTTATCCTTGAGTTACATTCCGGCGCTCCAACCACTAACCATCTTCAGATGTGGTATCCCCATGTCATATAGGGGCCGGAGCTTCTTCTTTTATTCTTACATAGTGAGCAGGTGTTCGGGCGATTCTTGTATTGACATTGAAGTGGCGAGCTTTCCTATTTCAGAAGGCATATATTTTATGGTCTTTCTATTTTATGTCATAAACTTTTTTTAGACTTGGTTTGTGGACTTTGGTATGTTGGTTTAGTATTTTGACATTAATGGATTAGTTAAATACTTCTTACATTATTATTATTAGCCTTATTTTTGATATTTTGATATATGGTCGGAGTTCATTTAACACTTGTGGATTAATATGATGGTTAGGTTATGTTAACGGTGTGATCTCCAGTCCTTACTGAACTCGAGATGACCATTATGATAAGGCTCGATTTTGGGTCGTGTCAAGTTGGTATTAGAGCTAGGTTCATGGTTAGTTGGGTGTCCATAAAGCCGTGTCAAGTAGAGTCTCTTTTATTGGTGTGTAGAATGCTACACTCATAAGAGAGGGGCTACGAGGCATTTAGGAATATTTCCTTTTTTTGTGCTTCTATCTTAAGCTGTAGAGTCTATGGTCTTGGATTTCTCTAATTTTTATTTGCTTACCTTTCAAATCAGTCCTTCGAGAAGACTTGACGTTAATGTAAGCTCTTCTATCCGAACTAAAGATAATATGGATGGAGGTCATCCAACTTCTAGGGTTTAGACATGGTCAAGGGTCGAAGCATCTGACTGTCTTCATAGGGTTCCACTTAACCTGACTAACCCTACTTTTGAGAATGGCACTCCTACTCATTTACCTCAAGGAAATGCTACTAATGCTGAGTTTCATTTATCCAGTAATATGTTAACTTAATTTTTAGATTCCCAGTCCAAGCATGGTGTTCCTATTGCCCCATCTTCTGAGGCCATAAGGGTTATACTGTTCATAAGGTTGCACCCTCCTTTGTTTACATCTGTAAAGGTTGAGGTGGATCTTCAAAGATTTATTGATGAAATAGAGAAGATCTTTCAGATTATGCATAATTCAGAAGTTAAGGGTGTTGAGTATGACTCCTATCAATTGAAAGATGTTGTATACCAATGGCATGAAGAGTGGGCATAATTAAGAGGTGAGGGTGCTAGTTTTACCATGTGGGAGGATTTCTCTAATGTCTGCTTAGATCGCTTCTTTCCTAAAGTTGAGGGAAGCAAAAACATAAAAGTTTATGAATACGAAGCAAGGTAGGATATCTGTTAAAGAGTATTCCTTGAAATTCCATTAGTTGTCTAGGTATGCTCTTGAGATGGTTTCTATCATGAGGGCCAAAATGCATAATTTTACTTTGTGACTATCTCGTGAGTTGGTCCTAGATAGTAAGATGGATCTGTTGATCAAATACATAGACATCTCTAGATTGGTTATGTATATGCAATAAGTGGAGAAAGAGAAAAAAAAATAGGTTGAGATTGATGAGTGGCTTAGTAAGAGGTCTTGGTTTTCCAAACAAAGTGGAGGCCAACAGTTTAGTGGTAAGTAGTCCAAGAGGAAGAATTGGGTGAGTCCTAACTCCTATTCTATGACTAGTGCTCCCTACTCGAGGCTTTTGGGAGACAGATCTTTTCAAAGTGGTAATGCTTCTACGTCACAAGGAGCCTAGTCTCAGGACAGTGGGGCCTAATCAAAACCAACCTACCCTTCTTATATATTCTGTGGTTAGCATCATCACGGCCAGTGTGAGAAGAAGAGGAATAAATGTTTTAGATATGGTCAGATTTGGCACATGCAGTGAGAATGCTCCTTTCTAGTGGCTTCTTTGGCCAACAGGCTCCCCATTGTTACTTTATTTGCTCCTACTGAAGGGTGATGTTTCTACTTCTGCTTCTGTTTCTGGTACCGACACTAGCCAAAATTGCTTGTATGTATTTGCTACTCATTAGGAGTCTGAGGCATCTTCGAATGTTGTTACGAGTATGTTAAAACTTTTCTCCTGTCATGTGTGTTGTTTACTTGATCTGGGGTGCTCTCTCTTATGTGACCCCATTTATGGCTGTGCATTTTTGGTTTTGGTCTTGAGTGTTTATTGGTTTATTTTTCTATTTCTACCCTCGGTAGAAGACTCTATGGTTATCAAAAGAGTATATAGAAGGTGTGTGGTAGCTACTGGTAGTAAAGAAACTCTGGTAGACTTGATAGTTTTGGACATGGTTGATTTTGATATTATTCTGGGAATGGATTGGTTGCACTTGTGCTATGCTTCTTTAGATTGTCGAACCCGTAAGTTCATGTTTAAATACCATAATGCATCGGTCATTATATGGGAAGGGGGTTCTTTAGTGCCTAAGGGGAGGTTCATCTCATATCTTAGAGCCCGAAAGTTGATTTCTAAAGGGTGTTTTTATAATTTGGTTTGAGTTAAGGATTCTAACTCGGTAGTTCCTTCTCTAGAATCCGTTCCCGTAGTTATGAGTTTCTCGAGGTCTTTCTTTATGACCTTCCTTGTATTCCTCCCAATAGGGAAATTGATTTTAGGATTGATCTAGTTCCGAACACTCATCCAATTTCTATTTGTCTTTATAGAATGGCTCCAACAGAGTTGAAAGAGCTTAAGGAGCAATTGAAGGATATCTTAGATAAAGGTTTTATCCATCCTAGTGTGTCTCCTTAGGGTGCCCCGGTGTTGTTTGTTCATAAGAAGGATAGTTCCTTTCGAATGTTCATTGATTATCATCAATTGAACAAGCTGACCATGAAGAAGAAGTATCCTCTTCCTAGGATCGATGATTTGTTTGATCAACTTTAAGGTACGAAGTATTTCTCTAAGATTGATCTTAGGTCGGGTTATTATCAGCTTAAGATTAAGGAAGTGGATATCCCTAAGACTGTTTTCAGGACTCGGTATGGTCACTATGAGTTCCTACTTGTATCTTTTGGGTTGACCAATGCCCCTGTGACATTTACGGATTTGATGAATAGGGTCTTTCGTTCGTTCCTGGACTTGTTTGTCATTGTATTCATTGATGACATCTTGGTATATTCTATGAGTGAGGCCAATCATGTCGATCACCTCCATGCTATGTTGTAAACCTTGAAGGATCATCGTTTGTATGCCAAGTTCTCTACGTGTGAGTTTTGGTTAAAGGCTATGACTTTTCTTGGTCATGTTATCTCCGGTGATGGGATCATGGTGGGTCCACAAAAGGTTGCGGCTATTAAGAAGTGGCCTAGAGTTGCAACTCCAACTGATATTTAAAGCTTCTTGGGTGTAGCTGGTTACTATAGGATATTTGTTGATTGTTTTTCAACGATAGCTGCTCCATTGACTAAGTTGACCCAGAAAAAGGTTAAGTTCTTATAGTCGGATGCATGTGAGGGTAGTTTTGAAAAGTTGAAGGGTAAATTAACTTCAGCTCTAGTTTTGACCTTGCTAGAAGGTAATGATGGTGTTGTAGTATATTGTGATGCTTGTTGAATTGGGCTTGGTTGTGTATTGATGCAACATGGTAGGGTGGTGGCCTATGATTCTAGGCAATTGAAAGTTCATGAGAAGAACTACCCTACTCATGACTTGGATTTGTTAGATGTGGTGTTTGCATTGAAGATTTGGTACCACTATCTCTATAGGGTTCATGTTGACATCTTTTCTGATCATAAGAGCCTTTAGTATGTGTTTACTCAAAAGGAGTTGAATGTTAGGAAGAGGTTTCACGAGAGCATATATAATTCAATGACTTTTGGATAAGTCTAAAATCGAGACCTACCTAACCAAACAAACCATAATATACCCAAGTCCATGGTTGTTTATATAAAGCCTCTAAACAATGTTAATGAATATCTAGTCAGGACATGCCCCCGACCATTGCCAAAAACCAATGTCAAGGAACAATAAAGACATAAGATAAACCATAACATGAAATGGGCCTTCTGAAGAATAGAAACTCACCACTTTAGTCTGACTTAAGCTATCCCCAAATTACCAAGCCACTGAGCAGGAGATGCAATAGTATGATCGGTTCCTGCATCGTATGGGGATACAACGCTCGAATACGGTTAGCAGAGTGAATGCTAGCATGTACTCTGGAATAAGGATAAAATAATGCCGCCATTTAAACCCAAGTCAAATCATCATATACAATCACATGTATACATATATATATATATCATGATGGGATAGGGAACCAGGTTTAGCATGCATTTAAAACCTTAACTCGGGCTATGTAGATTTTGCCATCCTAAAGGCACCCAATAGCTATATGGGTTCAGCTCTTCCTGCTGAAAGGTCCCCGACGTGTGTTAGCCGTATGAACTAGAAAAAAATCTTAGAAGAATAGTACATTTCCCAAAATATAAGTGTGACATCAAGAACATGGTCACCAAGACCAAACGTCACATCGGCAAACATGAGTTTCCAGTATTGGTCCCCCGGGACCTCCACCTTCCATAACTTTGATAACACATCCTTCTTTAAGCCCATATTAAAATCAATTACACATTCCATCCATTTACCACGGAGTCTTTTATTTAGGCATTAACCATTGGTATTATTATACCAAAATTATAGCTTGCCAGTCTATTCATTTATTCCATACCAAAGCCATTAAACTAATTTGACTCCAAAGTTACCAATAAAACAAAAATCATGGCCACCAAGGCCTTTTCAAACCATTAAAAACCAACCAAACCAATTTAGGTTTCATTATCTTTTATGCAATGCAAAGATTTCAGGAATAGTCAAACTATGTGACAAAATTGTTCTCATTGGCATTTTAACAAACAAGTTGAGAGCACATATGTTTCAAAACCACAAACAAGTAACTTGGGGAGTCCAAAGTACCCCTAAATCCATTCACCATTACCATGCATTCGACATTGTCAAAATCCTATTAAAAGCATAAAAGAAACACCATTAAACTATTAAAAACATTATTCAACCATGAACATCCAAAACCCCCAATCATTAAGCCAAAATCATAACAATACTGTGAAAACCAATCATTAAAATACATGGTTTTTGTTGAACTAACATTGAGGGAGAAGTAACATGCCCGAGTTACGAAGATTTATGAAGAGATTCAGATCCTTAAGCCTCTAGATAACCACCTTGAAAAAACCCTATCTTAATCTTTTGAGAGGTTTTTAAAGAGTGTTTAGAGAGTGTTTTTGATCTTCTAAAGTATATAAGGAATGGCCAAATAGGGTTATGAGACATTGGGTCTTAAGGGATTGAGGTGGGAAATGTCCAAAGTAACCCCAGCTTAAAGTACAACAAACTCGCATGAGGTTACGAATTGCCTCTCCAACTCATCACCACAATCTACGACTAGTACCATCACGTCGTCACCAAGACAGAAGGTTGGACACCACACTCAGTCCAACTTATAACTCCCTTGCTCTACTCATCAGTAGACCATATAACTGGTATGATCTAGTCGTATCTAAGATAACACACCAAGAGCTAGATGTTGGACAACTTATGATTAGACTCAACCCTCTTGTTCCATATCAATATACGACTCATGTATGAGTCATATTATGATCACAGAGTTCAAAACTGAGGAAATTTTCAAGGGTCAAGGTTTGGGGCATTTGAATTCTGATGTTTAGGGTCACAACACTGAAGATTATCGTGCTTTGAAAAGTGAATAGAAATAATGATTCAAGATAAATCAATTATGGTGTAGAATGTTAACACTGGTGAAAGATCTAGTCATGCTAATGTGGAAACCAATTACTAAGATGTCAAGCTCAACAATTGAGAAGTCACTCCTATCCTTACTAGGAAAGATTGTTGGTACTTTATTTAGTTTTTTATTCTATTATTTGAATTATTTTAGGGTTGTAGTTCGAAATCCGTCTTGTCTTGTTTCTTTGTCATCTATGTTCTAACCCTTCTATCTTTCATTTCAACAAAATATAGTGTTTTTTTATTTTATGTTGTTTGTTTGTCTTCTTTACACTGTTCATTTCATGTTGGTTCTAGTGATATGACATGTTTACAAAATTTTAGGTCAGATCTTCAAATTCAGTCCAATCGTGAAACATGGAATCAGAAATAGAAAAAAGCAATATGATAAAATAGATATAGTGCTAAGACATTTGGTGACCATGTTGAAGCCTCACTTGAATAAATTTAAGTAATCACTTTGAGAATAAAATAATTACTCGATCATCAGTGAAAATGTTTATCTAAAGAATTTTTAATGAGATCAAGCAAAAAATATATAGTTTCCATTATCACGAGAAGCAAAAGAAAATTAGATCCAAAAAATCATGAGTTATCCATTGTAACAAAAGTACAACACAAGTGGACCTGTATGTTTCACAAGAATGAAAGAAGTGACACATGCGCACGTGCTTAGTCTAGGTCAATATTGAAAAAAATATGTATAATCTTTATGTTTCACTCTCAGATCGCATGTAATGTACTTGCATTTTTAATGATTGACATGACAAAGACATTTCACCCCTTTTGAGCTTAGGTTTTATTTCATTTTATACCCCTCTTTTGGAATCAATATAGAGTTTGAAAAAGTATAAAATAAAAAAAAAGAAAAAAAAGTGTCAAGAAAAAATAGAGTCAGAAATAGTGTCAAGAAAAAGTAATAGAGTTCAAAAAAGTCTCAATAACAGAAAAGAGAAAAGAGAAAAGAAAAAAAAAGAGAGTAAAAAAAAAGAAAAGAAGAATAAAAACCAAACAAAAGAATGACTTGTCTGAACTACATTTAACCTACTTCTTACTATGATGAGATACGTAGGCAGCCCTACTATGGGGTTAGGTCTAACCAAGTATTAAATTCTAGCTACCCAGTTTAAAACAAACTAGGGCAAAATTTATTTTCTTCATGAGTCAATTCCAAATGTTGTAAATCTCATCCTATGTTATGTAAAT
This sequence comes from Capsicum annuum, assembly GCF_002878395.1. Classification (NCBI taxonomy): domain Eukaryota; kingdom Viridiplantae; phylum Streptophyta; class Magnoliopsida; order Solanales; family Solanaceae; genus Capsicum; species Capsicum annuum. The sequence goes on along the minus strand of NC_061122.1, from coordinate 158,539,830 downwards.
TTTGAGCCACATGTCACTCTTTATTTTGAGCCTTATGTCACTCTTTCTTTCTTAACCTATCAGAAACCTAAGTTGCAACAAAAGAAAAACTTTCAGATCAATCTTTGAGAATGTCAAGGCTAAGCATGCTATGGGTATATGATGCTTCACATTTTGGGCACCACTTTTCCTCATCAGCATAACAAATGTGAGAGAAATAAAAAAGAGAGAGTCTTTTGGTGAAAACCCTCACAGGCATCATAAGGCTATGGTGATTTGAGATAAATAAAGAATAAAAAATATGAGACTTATTGGTGAAAACTCTCACAGGCACCATAAGGCATCAGTAAATTAAGAAAAAATAAAAATAAAAATGGCTTGCTGGTGAAAATCCGTTGAGGTGACACCAGCCGAATGAGGTCTCTGAGTTTAATGAGCTTAAATAATCAACTCAGTTTCAGGTTCATCAACTCAAAAATAATTGGAAAAATTGACAAATGGTTAGAATAGAAAGATTAGGCTGCTTAATCCAAATGCATGTCATAATCACTGGAGCTAGCTACCACACCCATATAAGTTTTTCTTTACATCACTTTTTTTAAAAAATGTCTATTGTCTTTTCTTTTCTTTCTATATTTTTATTTTTTTATGTTCAAATGGAAAGTCATTATAATTGTTTTTCTCATTTTTAAGTCAAATCACGTCAAGACAACTAAGAAAGGATTTCAAAAATTGCTATCAACTTCTTCAATTGCATGAAGTAAGGCTAAATGCCTATACATAATGTCAACATGATCCAAAGTGAAGCAAAGTATTCGAAGAATCTTCGGCAGTTGACATGTTATGAAATCATGATAATATAATGTTTAGTATGGAGATACCGTGAGATAGAGACACTATTTTTGCTTTAGAGTTACTCTTCATAGTATGATTTTGGATCAATGGTGCAGCAAGTCAAGGATAGTCAATAGCTTGAAGAAAGTTAAATGTGACAAGTGCAAGAACGATTGCCTCCAAAGCTAAATCCACAAACTAACCACCGTGTTTTCAAACACATTAGTTTTCTTGGTACGAAATGGGAACACGTGTTACCTTCAAAACAAAGACTTCAATGCCTAAATATTAAAAGCTGTAATTTCTCATTTATGCAAATGCAAGAGGCAAAATAACTACACAAATTTGGTAATCACAATAATGGTAAAAACTCATCATTCTATACCCCTAGAAAACACACTTCCTTGTCTGGGCATTCCAATTTTCACTTGTTAGGTGACAGATTTCCTAACTTGAATCTTCAATCCTATAAGACACACTTTCTAGTTGAGCTATTTAATTTAATCCTGGGAGACACACTTCCTTGTTTGGGTATTTCAGTTTTTATTTGTTAGGTTTTGCATTTCCTAACTTGAACCTTTACTCCTAGAAGACACACTTTCTAGTTGAGTCATTCCATTTAATCCCTAGGAGACACACTTCATTGTTTAGGTAATTCAAGTTTTCATTTGTTGGGTAACATACTTCCTAACTTGAACCTCCAATCCTTGAAGGCACACTTTCTAGTTGAGTTATTTTATTTAACCCCTAGAAGACGCACTTTCTTATCTGGGTAATACAAGTTTTATTTTTGGGTAAGCACATTCTAATTTGAACCTTTACTCCTAGAAGACACAATTTCTAATTAGAGTCCTCCACATTAACTCTTACGAGATGCACTTCCTAATTTTGGTCATCAGTTTTACTCTAAAGAGACATATTTCTTTTATCAGGGTCTTGATACACCCTCTTTAATGTACTTTTGAAAATTTATGATCTAGTGACACTCCAAAAATTTTCTAGTATAAACTAGGGCAAAAAATTTTGTTCGTGTTATTTAGATTTTACTTTTTAACTCAAGACCCTTCTGTATGATGGGACTTTATTTTTTGCTCAAGACCTACCTGAATAATGAAATTTTATTTTTTGCTCAGGACTCTCCTCAATAATGGAATTTTATCTTCTGTTCAGGGACTTAAACTTTTTAGCTCAGGACCCTCCTGGATAATGGGACTTTACTTTTCAGCTAAGGACCCTCCTGCATAGTGGGACTTTACTTATCAGCTCAGGACCCTCCTGGATAGTGGGACTTTAATTTTTAGCTCAAGACCCTCCTGGATAATGGGACTTTACTTTTCAGCTCAGGACCCTCCGAGATAATGGGATTTTAATATCATTTCAGGATCCTCCTGGATAATGGGTCTTAATTTTTTAGCTCAGGCCCCTCCTGGATAATGGTACTTTATTTTTTAGCTTAGGACCCTTCTAGATAATGGGATTTTACTTTTCAGCTCAGGACCCCCTAGATAATGGGACTTTAATTTCAGCTCAGGACACTCTTGGATAATGAAATTTTATTTTTTGCTTAGGACCCTCCTGGATAATGAGACTTTACTTTTCAGCTAAGGACCCTCCTAGACAATAGGACTTTATTTTTTAGCTGAAGACCCTCCTAGATAATGGGATTTTATTTTTAGCTCAGGACCCTCCTAGATAGTGGGGCTTTATTTTTCAACTCAGGACCCTCTTTGATAATGGGATTTACTTTTCAGCTCAGGACCCTCTTGGATAATGAGATTTATTTTAAGACTCAGGATCCTCTTAGATAATGGGATTTAATTTCTACTTAGGACCCTCTTGGATAGTGGGACTTTATTTTCATCTCAAGACCCTCCTGGATAATGGGTCTTTATTTTTCTACTCAGGTCCTTCCTGGATAATCAGACTTTACTTTCTGCTCAGGACTCTCCTGGATAGTGGGGTCTTACTTTAATCTTAGGACCCTCATAGGACTTTATTTTTAGATCAAGACCCTCCTAGATAATGAGACTTCACTTTTCATCTCAGGACCCTCCTTGATAATGGGACTTTATTTTCATCTTAGGACCCTCCTGGATAATGACATTTTATTTTTTTAGCATAGGATCCTCCTGGATAATGGAATTTTATTTTAAGATCAGGACCCTCCTGGATAATGGGACTTTTCTTTTTATCTTAGGACCTCCTGGATAATGGGACTTTATTTTCATCTCAGGAACCTCCTGGGTAATGAGATTTTTATTTTTCATCTCATTACCCTCCTGAATAATGAGACTTAATTTTTTAGCTCAGGACCTCCTGGATAATGGGATTTTATTTTCAGCTCATGATCGTCCGGGATAATGGGACTTTACTTTTTAGCTCAGGACCCTCCTTGAAAATGAGACTTTATTTTTAGCACAGAACCATCCTGGATAATGGGACTTTACTTTTCAGCTCAGGACCCTCCTAGATAATAAGATATTACTTTTCTTGTTCACTATTTACTTTGTGTTCAGGAACATATTTGGATAATCAAAATTACTTTCAGTTTTAAAGCTCATGAAGTCCGCCTGAAGAATAGGGTGAAGAAATCATAGCTTAGGAGCCCGATTGGAGAATAGGGTAAAGAAACTACAACTAAGGAGCTCACTTGAAGAATAGGGTAAAGAAATCGCAACTCAGGAGCCCGCCCGGAGAATAAGCAGAAGCAATTGCAAGACAGGAGCTCGTCTGAAGACTAGGGTGAATATTTTCAAGTTTAGCTTAAAAGTAATGACTATGTCACCACCTGAGAAGTCATGAAGATTAAAGCCAAGATTCCAGAAAAGTTGTATAGATAGGATGTTTCTCTTGTATCTTTATTTTTTGATTTTTATTATCCATTTGGATGAAAAAATAGAAGCCGTGAATCGAAGACTCGACTGAACCTTGATCGACCTCTTACTCATCCTCTTACCATTTCATCATTGAACTACACATGACCTAATTCTCTTATAACTTGGGATATGTAGGCAGGCCAAAATCAAAACTCAGTCGCATCTTCTTTTTCTTTCTTCTACCTTTTCAAATAATCGGAGTGTCAAAACTTGTTTCGTTGTCTACTTCTTTGTATGAAAATATTTCATGTATTCAAATAAAGAGGAAAAAAATGTAGACACATAATTTTGACTCTCCCCTAAATTTTACGTATTTTTAGCATCAAAAAATTTATTTTTTATCTAATATATTTTTTCATCTTTTATCTTCATTTTTAATAGGTGATATGTGAAAAATAGTGAAAAATGTTTTCTTTAAAAATAAATTTAAATTTTAGGATATGTTTTATTTTTATTTATTTATTTATTTTGTGAATAATAAGAAAATTTTCATAAAATATATTTTTCTGTTAATTTAACTTAATCGATAAGCCAATATTTTTTATTCTCATAAGTATATTTTATTTTAAGCTAGTCATAATTTTTTTTTATATAGGTAGCTGAATATCTTAGTTATTATATATATATATATATATATATATATATATATATATATTTATTTATTTATTTCTAAAAAAGAGAAAAAGAAAAAAACAAACACAAACATTATCCTAATCTGCCTACATCCAAAAAAAAAACTACCCTCGCCAATCCTCACCCCATTACCCCCATTACCTTTCCACGTTCCCCCACACAATAACTTTCCATGCATACTAATATATATATATATATATATCTACACATGGACACAAACCAAAGAAAGGGGGACAGACAAAAATAAAAAAAGAGGAGAGGACAACATAGAGCTAGAAACAAAAAATGGGAGATTAGAGAAAAATAAAAAAGACAAAGAAAGAGATAAAGCAAGAAAAAACAATAGAGAGAACTAAGGGAGACCAAGCAAAAAAAAGCACAAAAACTACATAGAAAGAAAACAAACACAGAGAGAAAAAAACAAAGGAAAAGAGTGAGAAGTTGAGCTTGAATTCCGGTTTGAGTTTTTGTTGACGACATTAGAGCTTTTCTTTTGGTTTATTTCATCATACAAATTCTTATCTAATTATGTACTATTACGTTTATAAGTTTTTATTGCGAATCAAAGCATGAACAATGTTGCTTAAATGATTTCATGTATTATTCAGTATAAAAAGCTTATTATTTATGTAAATGTCTTGATCTATATCTTTATTTGTAGTCTCTTCACTACATTGAATCAATGTTAATTAAATTGGACGATTCTCAAATATTACGAGGAGATAACTTACTAGTGTTGATTATATGATGTTTTATGACTGAAGCGGTAGTAGGTTGAGGAGTTATTTCCATGGTGATAATAGGTGAGAGGAATTGTTAGTAGTGTTTGCCGTAAGCATGTATAGGGTGTATATATAAATATAGGTGAGATATGGGAGTTGTGTGTAGTAGGTCCGATTCACAACCCTTTTTGAGATCGTCATTATGTTCCCTGGTTCAAGTTGAAGGTATCAACATGTTAAAAGTTTTTTTCTAAAAAATTTAAGAATTAGATTGATAATAAAGTTTGTACTGTTCCAGTTCATGTCATATTGAGTTGAATTTAATCTGCTTCTGTTTTATTATATTTGGTAATCCTAATTGGTTTGCTCAAAAGCATGAAGTATTTGAATGATTTATTTTGTTTTCCAACGTGAGGATGTAAATTTTCAGCATAACTAAAATTTATTAAGAATGAGGTTTTACTAAATTAGTTAACTAGATTTAGAGTAAGTTAATTTAACCTATATAACTCATTATGGTGTTAATACGTAAGAAAATGGTTTATAATTGCTTAAAATCTTTTGTTTTATTCAAGTAATGAATGGAGAAGTTTTTCACTTACTGATTCATTTTGACACATAAGTATGATTATGTTGTGTGAATTTTTTTGTTTAATAGACAATTAAGATTGAAATTAGAATTTAGTTCGTACATGTGATGACTAGTTTGACCATTATTCTCTCATGTTGATTAAGTAATAAAAATGTGCACGTGTCACAAATTAACCAAATTAATGTAGTTATTTTAGTAGCGTGAAAAATTTAAATTATTTTACTTTGTGTTCACGATTAGTAGTTTGTTTGAATTTGAACACAAGGGACGTAACATAAAATATTATAATATTAAAATTATTATGTCATAAAAGCAGACCAACAATACATTAAAATATGACATTAAAATATTAAAGAGTTACATTATTGTCAAAGTATTCAAATTAATTTTTTTTTTTGAGTATGTCTAAGTTAATACTATTAATTCTTTAAGAAATAAGAGAATCATTCATAAAAAAATGAGTTTAGGTCCTTAACCTTTAGAAAATTAAAAGTTTAATACTAGTGAAAGTTAACGATGAAGTTGGAAAGTCCTGCTACTGACCATTTGTTAAAATAAAATTAACATATAATTTTAAAGCCGATCTAATTGGGTTGGGTAGATTCTAAACATGTTAGAAGCTAATTTTGATTAAAAACTGGTGTAATCCATAAATGCCTCGATGCATGAGAAATACATCAAAACTCGTGGTATGGTCGGAAAGTATTGTACCGATAAGCCACACATTAAGATAATAAGAATGTTTTATATATATATATATATATATATTTAAAATAAATAGAAAGCGGGATATAAGTTATTTTAGGCTAATAAATATTATATATCCAAGAGATTAATTTAAGCCAAACTTAAGTCATTAAAGCGACCGTGCTAAAACCACGGGACTCGAGTGGTGCCTCACACCTTTCCCTCGATTAAGAGAATTCCTTACCGGTCTTCTATTTTTCCAGACCAATAAAGAGTTATTTTATTTTGACTAGTTATTCTATAAGGTGACTTGGAACACCATAACTCAATTTCAAGTGTCGACTCTGTAATAAAATAATTACTATTTAAAACCGCCACTTTAATTGAAAAAATCCTTCGACCTTCCGCAAAAATGTGGTGTGACATCCCCTTAGCTTAGCATCTAGAATACAATAAATGAATACAACGGAAGCAAACCAGACATAATGAAAGATATGTATATAAAGCCAAGAGAGAGAATACAAGTCAAACACAATGACCAACAACCCCACACTTGTCTACAAAGCCTCTAAAACCAAAATATCAAATTAGGTCGGGACATGTCCCGGACCATGACAATGTAACTTTTAATTCCCAAAATATGAATAGAACCAAAGAAAATGGAAAATCTTTCCAGAAGATAGAGGCTCACCACTTCACAACAACTCAATAGACAACCACACCACCTAACGCTGCACAACGATAATAAAAAAGTCTTCAGACCCTACATCATGAAATAATGTAGCGTTCTAGGACAATCAGAGGAATAAGCACTGGCATGTAACTCAGGAAAAGTGATGAAATAATGTCATGTCCACAAGCAGTAAAACCACATGCACACATTCATATATGTATATATAAGATACTGGGATATGGTAAGGGGTCATGAATATAGGAGTTTAAAAACCATTAACCTGGACTGTGTAGCAATATCCACCCTAAGGGCACCTATGGGCTATATGGATTCAGCTCCCCCAACTGAAAGGGCCCCAATGTATATTAGCCGCACGAACAGAGGAAATCTGAAGGAGGGCCAGAGACACCAAGGCTCCAGCCATCCCAAAAATATAATGTGTGAACCAAGAACACGGTCATATAGACCCCCACACCGGCAAATGTGGTTTCCCGTATTGGTCCTCCCAGGACCTCCACCTTCAAGATGAGCTATACAACCACCTTTAAGTCTAAATTAAGACCATTTGGCACATAATTCCAATCTATAAATGAAGGAGTCTTATATTTAGGCATTCAACACTTGGTATCATCATACCAGTTATACTTGCAAGCTTATATAATTATGCCAATTGAATCCAATTAACCAATTCGACTCCCAAGTTCCATTTTAAATCCAAACCATAGCCACCCAGGGCCTTTAAAATTCATTTTTATCCTTTTATCCATTAGTGCAATGCAACAGTTTTAAAAGTGGGTTAAACTAGGCAAGTTCCATATTTAAAATCAAAGTCACGAAAATAGGGATTGAGGTTAATGCCATTACTAAGCCAAAATTCAACGATTTGGGGAAACCCATGTTCCCCATTCAAAATTTCATAATAATGCACCCAGTTTGTCCCTAAAATCATCAATTTAAGTATACACAAGACATTTAGTAAACCATTGGAAATATATTCAAGTGAAAATCATCAAAAGCCTACAACCGAATTTCAAACCCCACAATTTAATTATATGAACAATGATTAAGACATATGCCATAGTATAGATTTCAAGTTAGGGATGAGAGACATGCCTGAATACTGAAGAAATTAAAAGAAAATTTAAAGCTTAAAGCTTGGAGATTGAATCCCTTATGAACCCTAGTTTTCTTTTTCTTTGGGGAGTTTAAGATGAATAAGGTAGTTTGATTTAATTAGCTAAAGGTAAAGAGTCTATTTAAGTATTCTTAAGTCATGGGAGAATGTGTAAAGGAAGGAAAAAGACCAAATCACCCTTAATGAAAACATGCAGGAAAATTGGGCCAGTCATCAAGACTCAGGTAACGACTCATGAGGTATGACCATGAGTCGTCACCTAGATTGGTTACTTGGGGATCAAATTTTTGATATCTCATTGTTATGGTCATGAGTCACTCTCCATGACTCATGACCCGACCGAATGAGTCATGAGACAGAGTCATGATCCAGGCAGAAATCCTTGTAACAATACTATTGAGACAACGAGTCCCACCCTATGACTCGCGATGAGTGATAAAACGACTCATCACCTGAGTCGTAGTCATGGTAGTGTTAACAATACTCCAATAATTTTAGCGTCCAAAACTTGGGGTATTACATTAAACCCCTTTAGGATCATTCGTCCTAAAATAAGAAGCTAATGCACCCTTGACATAAAAACAAGAAGCAATGCAAACAGAACCCAAGGACAATTTCATAATACAATAAGAAGAAAAACGAAAGCCATACCTCAAGCATTTTAATCCAAGGTTGGGAATAAGACCAGATACTTGGTCTCATATCTTCCTAAGCTTCCCAAGAAGCTTCTTTCATCTTTTGATTTCTCCAAAGAACCTTTACTGAAGCTATATCCTTTGTCCTCAATCTATGAACTTACCTATCCAATATCTCAATCAGGACCTCCTCATAAGACAAGGAATCTGAAATACCAATATTCTTCACAGGAACAATAAAGATGACTCACCCACACATTTTTTTAGCATAGACACATGAAAAATAGGATGGATAAAATGCAAACTCGTAGGAAATCCAAATTATGTGTGACATTCCCAATTCTCCTCACGATCTGAAACAAACCAATGTAATAAGAACTGAGCTTCCATGAATTCCTAAATCTCATAACTCTTTTTATAGGAGACACCTTCAAGAACACCTAATCACCCTCAAACTCCAACCTCAAACCCTAACTCCCTCCACCTCACATTCGCATAAGAGTTTTGGTAACTTTGAGCAGTCTTAAGTCTTTATCTAATCGCCTTCACCTTCTCCATGGATTAGTGAACCAACCAAGGACCAATAAACCAAGTTTCACTGATAATGCTCAAGTTACACATCAATTTAAGTACAAAGTGGTCATTGTTAATATATTTACCCAATAAGAGTTGGGGTCGAATCTATGACGAACAATATGAGGGGTGATTGAGTAGGTTCAGAATAAGAGTTACTAACTTAATTTAGACCTATAGTACAATATGATTTGGATTTTTTTTGATGTTTTCAAACATGAAAGTAACTAATTTGAGACTAAGAATAATTAGAATATAATTAATTAGGAACCGATCTTGGGACTATGCTATCTTAGGGGAAAGATATGCATAGGTATGTAATGATTTGATCTAAATTCTAGTTGTTGATGATATGGTAAGCTAAGTTTAAAGTCCTTGAGGCTAGTTTTTCAACAAAACCACAAAGATGCGACTTGTTGACCCTATTGAGTACCTAACGAGTGTGCAATTAAAGCCACCCAATACCTCAATTAGGCACCCCAATTTCTAGGATAGAACTCGAGGGATGGTTAACCTCCTAATCACCCTTATGTCTATGATAGTGAAAAATTGGCAAGACATACCCATGAATTATCTACTATTGATTTAGTTCCCATATCCCTCTTTCAATGATGATGTGGATTCCTAAAGTTCACCCAAAATCCTTCATTCGAAGATGACTTAGAGCTTTCTAGAGTTTGGAGTTTTCACCCATCAAACCTATATGGGTATTTGGGGATTTCACCCATAAATACCAACCAATTTAATCAAGCAATAGAAGAACCAATTATCAACAAACTAGAATCTAGAAAAATACATCATAGCCTGCACACATTTGCACCCTAATCAAGCATAACCCCAAGAGGTAGATCTAGCAAATTATAATAATAATAGAAACAAATAAACAAAGATATCTATTAAAGTTATTCATAGGAATAATAAAGAGAGGGGAAACCAAACTTTAGACTCAAATGAATCTTTAATAGACAAAGCAAAATCTATACTTGTAAGTTACCTAATGTCTTCTTAGCTTAAATTGGTACAAATTTGAGCTCCAAGCTCTAAGAAACTACAAAAACCCTATACTAAGGATAGGAGGTAGGGTTCTGGAAAGATTAATAATGAGATAAATGAGGGTTTTTAGCCTTTAAATGGTAATTTGGGGTTAGTTGGACAAAATTACATTTCTACCCTTGGGCTATTTTTTGCTCTCAAGCGATCGCAGTAGCTTGATCGGGATTGCACTCACTGCAATCGTGGTTAGTCATTGTAATCGCAATTGGTTAACTAGCTTAACTTATGTGATCATGGGCTAACGCCCACAATCGCAATAACTGCGGGCTAGATCCTGATCCTGCTTCAGCTTGTCTAGCTCTTGCACTTTAATTCTTTTTTTGATCCTTTTTAGCTCAATCTTGCTTCTTTTATTTTCAGTACTTGTACACCTACAAAATATGGGAATTAGTACATTTGATAGGAAAGTTGTCTCATTTAGACATCTAAATCATAGTAGTGTGCACGAAAGTGGACTATAAATGAGTGGTAAATTCCCTACTTATCACTTACTCACCTCAAATCAACCAATAAAAGACTTACACCTCCTACTATAAAGAGCCTCAAAAGGTGTAATTCTAATGCTGGAGTGATAACTATTAATATAAGCAAACTCAATAAAAGGTAAATGGTCAACCCAACTACCCTTAAAGACAATCACACAGACCCTTAGCATATCCTCAAAAGTTTGAATGGTACGCTCTGCTTGTCCATCCTTTTGAGGCTGGAAGGTGGTGCGAGGGTTTACCTTAGTCCTCAAACCTTTATGAAAAGAACGCCAAAAATGAAAAGAGAACTACGTACCTTGGTTTGAAATGAGAGAAACCGATGCACCATGCAACTTTATAATCTCCTGAATGAATAACTTAGCATAATCTTCTCCTGAGTAGTTAGTCCTTACAGGTAAGAAATGTGAAGACTTAGTCATTCTATCCACAATGACCCAAATGGAGTCATACTAATTACGAGACCGCAGAATACCTGTAATGAAATCCATGATAATCATCTCCTATTTCCACATATGCAACTCTATCTATTGAGACATACCACCAGGCCTCAAATATTCAAACTTGACGTGCTATGAAATCTACCAATAAATCTCTTTTAAGTTGTGGTACATCTTAGTTAAATCTAGGTGAACTGTATATCTAGATTCATGAGCCTTGTTCAAAATCCTTTTATATATCCCATTAACATCAGGAAGACACATCGAACTTTAATTCCTCAAGATGACATCTCCCCAATATCGAATACCATAACCTTTTGCTGACCCACATCATCCTTAATCTGCATAAGTATGGGAACCAAAGACTACTTCTTCTTCACCTCAACACCAAGAGATGATTTCACTACTTCCTGGATAATAACTCCCCCATCCTCAAAGTCTAAGAGATGAAATCCCAAGTTATATAATTTATGAATGTCCTTTACTAATCCTATTTTCTCCTCATCAACGTGGGATAATATCCCCATAGATAACCTGCTAAGAGCATCAACAATAACATTAGCTTTACCTAATGGAAGTGAAGGCTTATGTCATAATCCTTAAGTAGCTTAAGCCACCGTCTCTACCTGAGATTCAATTCTTTTTGAGTAGACACATACTAAAATCTCTTCTGATCTGAATAAATGTAATACCCTAAACTTTCTTTAAGTGAAATCAAGTCTCTAGAAGAGTTAGTGATGACTTCCTAAATAATTAACATTTAAATAAGATATAATTTCCCTAATTTCAAATTTTTATCATGTGGAAAGATGAATTAGCTTTCCAACGATACCCATTTTATCCAAATCTGGCATCAAAGTAAAAAGTTATGGACGTTTTATAGAGAATTGTCAGAACTAACCAGAAGCAACAGTCAGGCAGACGGACCATCGAGCCAGCGAGAGACTGTCGCCCAAGCCGTTATGACTAAGGCCATAAACCCAACTTCTAGTTAAGTACAATGGCCAGGACCGATGCTACCGATGAGCTAGCGATGGACCATCACCCAAACCGTCCCAGACGAGGTAGAAAGTTTAGGTTCTTGTTAAGTATAACGACATGGACCGACGGACCATTGAGCCAGTGAAGGACCATCACCCAAACTATCGTCACTTCCGATCAGTGATTTAAGCTATTATTAAAGGGGTATTTTGGTTTTTTTCCATTCGTTTAACCCCTAATTATACCAGACCAGAGCTCATAACTTCTTTATTCATCCACAACACCAAATTATGGTTTCACTCAAAGATAAATCCCCAACAACAAGAAACCTTAGGTGTTTAATCCCAAGTCAAGAATTCAAGCTTTCCTCCACTAATCTTCAGAATCATCCATCCAGGTCTGTAAAGTGTTGATTCATGGGTTTCTTTCACCCATGAATCTCAAGAATCCCATTTTTAAACTCATGAATTGTAATTTCCATGTGGTGGGTTGATTTTAATTATATTGATGTAGTTGTATGAATCCAAAGTTGGAGTCTTTTTGTACTTTTCATGAAATTATACTAGTATGTGGGTTGGAAAATTTTAAATTGAGTTGATTAAAGTAACCATGATGTATGAACTAGAGTATATGCCTAAGACTAAGGTTGTGCATGCAATGTGTTTGATAAAATGCCCAAGAGAAAGGTTATGCATGCAATGTGTTTGATAAAATGTCCAAGAGAACAAGAATCATGCTTTAGGACTCAATTATGACCAAATTGATGAACCCACGCTTTACCCTTATATTCAAAATAACTTCAATGTTATTGTTATGCACTGAAATTGTTTGATGGATTGTTCATGAGATTAGCCCTATGAAATTATGATATGTTTATATGCATTCCTATTCATGTACCAAACCATGATAATCAAGTACCTCATGAAATTCCCCAATAATTGTATTATGGATTGTTAATTATGGTCGTGAGTCTAGGAAGTGTCAAGTCTTATCAGTTTTATACTATCGAGTCCTGGGGGTACTTGTACCCGATAATTTAGCTGTGTGCCTAGAGCCAGTGTTAGTTTTGAAGATACTCCCTGTCAAGCCATGCTCAGTAGAATTTAGTCAGACTCATGACTCAGGAAAACTCATAAATCCTAGTAATCTTAGAAATCTCAGTAACTCAGTAATCTCAGCAGTATTTCATCAGTCAATGGAACTCACTAAACTCAGTCCAGTTTAGATCAGTTAATCATGTTTTAGTGTCTATTCATATGGGAGTAGGAAATAGCAATGAGTGAACCCAAGGATGAGGGCACACACTGAAAGATTAGGGTGTGATCCTTATAAGTAATCCTTGCATTCCATAATAATGTAGCCATCATAGGTTGAGACATCAACACTGATAGATGAGGGTTGATGAGGTAGATTAACACTGTCAGATGAGGGTCCCTCTATTCTCTTTTGGGGACACTGTCAGATGAGGGTCACCCATAACTTATCCTTACAAGTGGCGCAGATACCCTACTAATTGGGGTTATAGATTGGACCCCAAATCAACTATAATTGCTTTTTAGGGGTATGTCAGTTAGATGACTACTTCCCACAGTTACAGTCTCAGTAATAGAATGCAAATAGTTTTATAGAATTTAGGACTGTCAAATACAGTCACCCAGTTCAGTATGAAACTCAGCTAGTTCCATTAGAAATAGGACTATCAGACACATTTATCCAAATAATAGTATATCATTCATATGTAACTTATGTTATCAGTATTCAAATTTGGTGATGTCATGATCTCAATTATAGTTCACATATTCATGCATGTATTCTCACATTTATGTTATTCAATCAGTTAGTATTGTTCATGCATTAAACCCCTTATATTTATCCTACCTCACTTGTATACCAGTACATTCAATCCTACTGATGTATTTGTGCTATGGTGTTTTATACCATAGGTTCAGAAGTATGAGCTCTACAGCATCCTTAGTAGATCAAACGTTCAGCAGCCAGACTAGTAGTGAGTCATCATCATTCAAGGATAGCATGATTATTTTATTAATTTACTATTTCAGTAGTCCAAAGTTAGTTGGGGATAAGTTCCATAAACTCTACAGTTTTTAGGCACTTCAGAGGCTTCCTAACTATAGCATGTTTAGATAGTTATTTTTTTTGGTATGGTGATACCATATTATTTAGATGTTATGTTTTATTAGATATTTAAACCTTATGGCCTTTCAGTGTTTTATCCCGCATTTATATAGTATGTTATCAAGTGCTAAGTACAGATATCAATCATGGGTTAGCTTGTGGTCCTTCAAGGTCATGAGTACTGTGTGGTTTTCAGGGTACCAGATCCAGGGTCTTACAAACTTGGTATCAGAGCCTAAGGTTCAATAGAGCCCAAGGAAGTTTGAAAGCCGCATCTAAAAGAGTCCCGTGCATGGGCCTTTTGCATGCCACATTTATTTATAAAAGGCTATGAGATATTTTAGGAATAGTTTCCTCCCATTCAGTATTCATGTCATGCCTATGAGCATGAGCTCAAATTTAACCCTTAGTCTAAACCGTTTCTCCCGTTCACTTACAGAACATACCTCCCAAGAAAAGAAATCAGCCTGTCCAAGCAGATCTCTTGGATAAATATGTTTTGTATGCAGAGTTCAGAGCTGCATTCACTACTCTCACTAATTCAGTTTCTACCCAGAATGAATTACCAGTTATCATTCCAGCCAACCGAGTGGCCAATTGAGTAACATCCAGGATTTGAGACTTCACCAGAATGAATCCTCTATTTTTTTACAGGTCTAAGTCAGATGAGGATCCTCAGGAATTCCTTGATCAAGTTTAGAAGGTTATGAATATCATGGGGTTATTGCTTGTGAGTGTACTGAGCTAGCTGCATATCAGTTGTAGGATGTGGCTCACATATGGTTCAAGCAATGGAAGGTAGATAGTGTCATAGACGCATATCCTACTATGTGGGAGGAGTTTTCCACTATATTTCTAGATAGATTCTATACCCTAGAGATGAGATAAGCTAAGGTGTTAGAGTTTATCAATTCCAGATAGGGCAACATGTCAGTAAAAGAGTATTCTCTTAAGTTTACTCAACTAGCTAGATGTGCTCCTCATGTGGTGGTAGATAGTAGGGCCAAGATAAGTAAGATTATTTCTAGGGAGAATAATAGTATGGTTAATGAGTGCAGATCCACATTGCTGATTAGTGAGATGGTCATAGCCAGGCTTATGATCCATTCTCAACAGATAGAAGAGTAGAAAATTAATATGAGAGAGAAGCAGAATAAAAGAGTTAGAACCTACAACTTCAACTTTAATTAGCCTAAGTCAGAGAGTGGTAACCATTCTTAGTACTACCTAAAGTTATCCATTCTAACTCCTTCCTCATCCAGTGCTCCAGTTTCTAAGTTCAGGGATGGTAACAAAGATAGGGCACTAGGCTCTAAGTCTTAGGGCAGTATTAGTAGTGCCCAAACCAATCCTCTTTGCCAGACTTATGTTAAGAACCACAAGGGTATTTACAGAATTGGCAGTGATATGTATTTTGAATGTAGCAAGACCGGTCATAGAGTTAGAGATTGTCCACAGTCAAGATTTAGGGTCAAAAAAACCGTGTGTCAGTTCAGTCCAATCACCCGAATCAGCAGGGTGCCACTTCCAGCACAACCAGTGGGAAGTGCCTAAATAGACTCTATGCTCTTCAGTCCCAATAAGATTAGTAAAATCCTCTAGATGTGGTTACTAGTACGTTACAGATCTTTCACTTGTATGTTTACACTTTGCTAGATCTAGGAGCTTCTTTACTTTTTGTTATACCTTATATAGCAGTCAATTTTAGGGCCAGTCCTAAAATTTTAGTAGAGACCTTCTAAGTTTCTACCCTAGTAGGTAAAACCTTCATAGCCCTGTGGGTATATAGGAACTTCCCAATTATGGTATCTCAGAAAGTCACTTCAGCAAACTTAGTCGAATTAAAGATGATTGATTTTGATGACATTCTCGGTATGTATTAGCTTTATTCCTACTATTCCATAGTCGATTATAGAAATAGAATGGTCCAGTTTCAGTTTCCAAATGAAACTATCCTAGAGTAGAGGGGTAGTACTTCAGCGTTAGGAGGTCAGCTTTTTTCCAACCTTCGGACACAGAAAATGATATCTAAGGGATGTGTCTATCATCTTGTTAGAGTTAAGGACACTAGGTCCAAAACTCTCAGTCTCAAATCAGTCCTAGTAGTGAATGAATATTCAGATGTCTTTCCCAAAGGTCTTTTAGGAATTCCTCCCGAAAGAAAAATAGACTTCAACATTGATCTTCTTCTAGATACTTAGACTATATCTATTCCACCATACAAAATAACACCGACAGAACTCAAAGAATCAAAAGAACGGTTAAAGGATCTTCTATACAAGGGATTCATTTGACCCAGTGTGTTCCCATAGGGTACACCAATCATATTCATAGGAAAGAAAGACGGTTCTCTCAGAATGCGTATAGACTATCGTCAACTCAATAAAGTCATGGTCAAGAACAAGTATCCACTTCCTAGAATTGAAGACTTGTTTGACCAACTTTAGGGTGCCAGTTAATTCTCTGAGATAGACCTCGGATCAGGCAATCATCAGTCAGAGTTAGAGAATATGATATTCTAAAAACAACTTTCCAAACTCGGTATGGTCACTTTGAATTTGTAGTCATATCCTTTGGTCTAAACAATACCACAAAATCTTTCATGGACTTTTGAACCATGTGTTTAAGTAGTACTTGGACATGTTCGTCATAGTTTTCATAGATGATATTCTTGTTTATTTTCATAGAGAGCAAGATCATGCAGACCATCTTAAAACAGTATTATAGACTCTTAGAAATCATCAGCTGTTCACCAAATTCAGTAAATGTGAGTTTTGGCTAAGGTGAGTAGGATTCCTTAGTCATATCTTTTCCAGTGATGGCATTAGAGTTGATCCTTAAAAGACCAAAGTGGAAAGAAACTGGCCTCACCCTATTTTTCTATCAGATATCAGGAGTTTCTTGGGTTTGGCTGGCTATTACAGATGGTTTTTTGATGGATTTTCATCTATTGCATCCCCTATGTCCAGATTGATTCAGAAGAAAGTCAAGGTTCAGTGGTCAGATCCTTGCGTGAAGAGTTTTCAAGAATTGAAGACTCGACTCATCTCAACCCCAGTTTTATCTCTTCCAGATAGTTCAGATGGGTTTATGGTGTACTGTGATGTATCTAGAGTGGGTTCTCATGTAGCATGGTAATGTCATAGCCTACACCTTCAGACAACTTAAGCCCCATGAGAAGAATTATCCAACTCATGATCTTGAGTTAGCAACCATTGTTTTTGCCTTAAAGATTTGGAGGAATTACTTGTACGATGTTTATGTAGATGTATTCATATATCATAAGAGCCTTTAGTATGTATTTTCTCAAAAAGACCTTAATCTTTACCAGAGAAGGTGGTTAGAGCTCTTGAAAGATCATGAGTTGAGTGTCCTTTATCATCCAGGCAAGGACAATGTAGTGATGACGCTCATAGTAGACTGTATATGGGTAGTGTTTCTTATTTTGAGGACAGTAAGAAGAAGTTAGCTTAGGAAGTCCATCAGCTTTCTATACTAGGTGTCCGCTTAGTCAATTTAGCAGAAGGTAGTATATGGGTTCAGAACAGTTCAAATCATCTCTAGTATCCGAGGTAAAAGAAAAGCAAGATAGAGATCCTAGTCTTGTAAAGTTGAAAGAATCAGTCAAAGATCAGAAAGTATAGGTTTTCTCCTAAGGGGGAGATGGTGTTTTGAGTTGTCAGGGTCGTTTGTGTGTTCCAAGTGTAGATGACTTGAGGCAACAAATTCTTATAGAAGTGCATGGTGCACACTACTTGATTTATCCAGTGGCCACTAAGATGTACCATGATTTTTTGGAGATCTATTAGTGGAGTGGGATGAAGAGAGATGTTGTATAGTTCATGGCTAAATGCTAAACATATCCGCAGGTTAATATAGAGCATCAGAAGCCGAGTGGGTCCATGCAGGAGTTCAATATTCCTACTTTGAAGTGGGAAGAAGTGAACATAGACTTTGTGATAGGTTTGCCTCATACTTATCATCAGCATAATTCAGTATGGGTCATTATAGATAGGATGACTAAATCAACTTATTTTCTTTCAGTCCATACCTCCTATTTAACCGAGGATTACGACAAAATCTATATTAGGGATTTGGTCAGATTACATGATGTTCCATTGTCTATTATCTCAGATAGAGGTACCCAATTCACCTCTCATTTTTGGAAAGCATTCCAAAAGAGTCTTGGTACCCAAGTTTATCTCAGTACATCCTTTTATCCCCAGACAGATGGTTAGGCAAAAAGGACCATTCAGACTTTAGAAAATATACTGCAAGCGTGTGCAATTGATTTCAAGGGTAGTTAGGATGATCACTTGCCTTTTATTGAGTTTGTATACAACAACAACTATTATTTCAGTATTCGGATGGTTCCATTTAAAGCTCTCTACAATAGGAGATGCAGATCTCTAATTGGTTGGTTCGAAGTTAGTAAGGCTTCAGTCATAGGTCCTGACTTAGTATTCGATGCCTTAGAGAAAGTTCAGTTGATCAGAGAATGACTTAAGACAGCTCAGAGCCGACAGAAATCATACACAGATGTATATAGAAAGGATCTTAAGTTTGAGATTGGTGATTATGTGTACTTGAAAATCTCTCCCATTAAGGGAGTGAAGTGGTTCGGCAAGAAGGGAAAGCTCAATCCCGTCAAAATTGTCAGCCGTTTTGGCAAGGTATCTTATTAGATCGAATTGCTTTCAAATCTAGCCTCAGTTCATCCAGTGTTCCATGTTTCCTTACTAAAGAAGTGAATAGGTGACCCAGTAGTTGTAGTCCTTGTAGAGGACTTAGACATTCAGAACAACCTTTCTTTCGAAGAGATCCCAATCAAAATTCTTAACTACCAGATTGAGGAACAAAAAAGTCCCTCTAGTCAAAGTTCTTTGGCGAAATCAGTCCGTTGAGGGAGCTACTTGGGAAGCAAAAGCAGATATGTTAACCAAGTATCCTTATCTCTTCTCCGCAAACTCAGACTCAGCCCAAGGTAATAGCTTTCGTTAAGCTTATTCAGTTTCATGTTCAGATATCAGTTATAAACTTGGTATCAAATACCTTTGCATATCAGTCATATGTTCATGTATCATGTACGTCATATATTCATGCAACAGATATGCATTCTTATCATGAGAAATTCAGCTTCTCAGTAATTTCAGTCATTCATTCATGAAGACTATCCGTCATATATCTATGCATCAGACATTCATATTCAGTATGAAATTTTAGTATATCAGAAGTTCCAGTCATATACACAGGTTCAAATGTTCACGTCCATTAAGTAAGATTAGTCTATCAGCTTTCCCAGTCTAGTCAGTCCCATTCGAGGATGAATGTTCCCAAGGTTGAGATATTATAATACCTCGAACTTTCTTTAAGTCAAATATAGTCTCCAGAAGAGTTAGTGATGACTTCATAAATGATTAATGTTTAAATCAAATAGAATTTCCCCAAAATGATACCAATTTCATCCAAATCTAGTGGCAGAGTAAAACGTTATGGTTGTTTTATAGAGAACTGTCGAAACTGCCCAGAAGCGACGGTCATACCGACGGACCATCGAGCCACTGATGGATTGTCGCCTAATCCATCACGACTAAGGCAGTAAACCCGAATTCTGGTCAAGTGAAACAGTTAGGACGGATGGACCATCGAGCTAGTGATGGACCATCGGCCAAACCGTTGTAGACAAGGCAAAAAGTTTAGGTTCTGGCCAAGTATGACGGGATGGACCGATGGGCCATCGAGCCAGTAATGAACTGTCGCCCAAACCGTCGCCACTTTTAATCAGTGATTTTAAATCATTTTTAAAAGGGTATTTGGATTTTTTTCCATCTATTTTAACCCCTAATTATACCAGACCAGAGCTCATAATTTCTTTCTTCATCGACAACACCAAATTAGGGTTTCTCTCAAAAATCAATCCCCAAGAACAAAAAACCGTAGGTGTTTAATCCCAAGTTAAGAATTCAAGCTTTCCTCTACCAATCTTTAAGAAATCATTCACCCAAGTATGTAAAGTTTTGATTCATGGGTTTCTTTCACCCATGAAGATCAAGAATCCTATTTTTAAACTCATGAATTGTGATTTCCATTTGGGGGTTGATTTTTAATTATGTTGATGTTGTTGTATGAATCCCAAGTTGGAGTATTTATGTACTTTACATAAAATTATACTAGTATGTGGGTTGGAAACTTTTAAATTGACTTGATTAAAGTAACCATGATGTATGAACTAGTTTATATGCCTAAGCCTAAGGTTATGCATGCAATGTTTTTGATAAAATTCCCAAGAGAACAAGAATCATGCTTTAGGACTCAATTATGACCAAATTGATGAACCCATGCTTTACCTTTATGTTAAAAATGACTTCCATGTTATTGTTATGAATTGTAATTATTTGATGGATTGTTCATGATATTAGCCCTATGAAATAATGACATATTTATATGCATTCCTATTTATGTTCCAAACCATGATAATCAAGTGCCTCATGAAATCCCCCAATGATTGTATTATGGATTGTTGACTATGGTCGTGAGTCCAGGAAGTATTATGTCTTATCAGTTTCATCCTATCGAGTCTTGGGGGTACTTGTACCCGACAATTTAGATGTGTGCCCAGAGCCAATATTAGTTTTGAAAATACTCCCAGTCAAGCCATGCTTAGTAGAATTTAGTTAGACTCATCACTGAGGAAAACTAAGAAATCCCAATAATCCTAGAAATCTCTGTAACTCAGTAATCTTAGTAGTAGTCTGTCAGTTAATGGAACTCACTGAACTCAATATAGTTCAGATAAGTTAATCATGTTTTAGTTTCTATTCAGATGGGAGAAGAAAATAACACCGAGTAAACCCAAGGATAAGGGCACACAATGACAGTTGAGGGTGCGATCCTTAGAAGCAATCCTTACATTCCAGAACTATGTAGCCAATATAGGTTGAGAAATCAACACTGACATATGAGGGTTGATGAGGTGGATTAACACTGTCAGATTAGGGTCCTGCAATTCTCTTTTGGGGACACTGTCAGATGAGGGTCACCCATAACTTGTCCTTACCAGTGGCGCAGTATAGTTACCCTTCTAATTGGGGTTATAGACTGGACCACAAATCAACTATAATAGCTTATTAAGGGTATGTCAGTTAGATAACTACTACCCACAGTTACAGTCTCAGTCTTAGTCTCAGTAATAGAATGCAGATAGTTCTATAGAATTCAGGATTGTTAGATACAGTCACCCAATTCAGTACGAAACTTAACTAGTTCCATTAGAAATAGGACTGTCAGACACAATTATTCAGATAATAGTATATCATTCATACGTAACTTATGTTATCATTATTCAGATTCAGTGATCATGATCTCAATTATAGTTCACGTATTCATGCATGTATTCTCATGTTCATGTTATTTTGTCAGTTAGTATTGTTCATACATATAAAACCCTTACATTCAGCCTACCTCATTTGCATATCAGTACATTTAATTGTACTGATGCATTTGTGCTTAATTACAATGTTTAAGGTGTATTTCAAACAAGTTTGTACTCAATTTGGTCACATAGAGTTCAAATGAGAAAACTAGTGTTTCTAACTTGAGCTAGGTATTGTTCTAGTTGGTCTCGATGGATACTAGTAAGTGTAATGAGTTCCTAAGGTTATTATTGTGTAATTATGTATGAAACAACTTGTTTATAGTGTTCAAGGTTCAATTGAATTAATCCTAGAGTAGAACAAGAAGTTAAAGATCAAAAAGTGTAAAACTAGTTCTTAGCTTAAGTTTCTAGTTTGTTTCCCTTGATATTGTGTTGTTTTGAGATCTAATACGTAGAATTTAATGCTATAGTATGCTTGGTGAGTTGATTTTAATGATATATAGATGATAAGAAAACTAGAAATCAAGTGGAAATAACACCACAATGATTGGGAGGAAAGGACATAGAGATGGCTTATAAGATGACTTTCCAGTGTGTCACTGCGATGGAGGGGCATCACACCCCCTATTCCATTAGGATAAGCAGATATTCGAACACCCTATTACTTAGTAATAATCATTTCTTTTCACACCATTCCAAGGGAATAAGAAGAGCGACGTGGACCCTATTCCAAAGACGACCAAATTTTTCTCCTATAAATAGGACCCTTGAACTTGATGTTAGACACCTTGGAAAACTTTGAAACTTGGAGAGGGGATGGAAAACAATTCAATTATTTTTTTTTTTTGATATTTAATTTGTTTTTTTTATGGATTTTAACATGATTTCTATCTTTCCAATTACGGTTATGTCCATAAGTGGCTAAAAGCCCTCTTTTCGTGGTTAGGGCCAAGAACATAATTACTATTATTTATCATTATTATAACTATTTTAAAAATTTTGTACCCTTAGTGGATAGAACGTAACGGTAAATAGAGTAAGGTTTTTATTCTTTTATAAAATAAGAGATTAAAATTAGCATTTACGATAGAGATACACCTATAAAACTTATTTGGTTCACTTTCAGGATGACGTCTTAATGCATATAAATGGATTATTACATCCCCGCTCAATTATATAGTTGTAATGTCCAGTTAGGTAGAAGATTAGAGGATTGAGAGACCATGATTATACTATAAACCTTATGAATCAACAACCAAGATAAGTAATCTAACTAATGAAGTTCAATAGCTTAGTATGAATGTTCACAGTGCTTTAACCCTGGGTTTCTCTTTATTGATTATCCAAGCTCTTACTTTTTTGCATTGTTTACTTTAATTTCAATTCATAATTTAAACACTCTTCTGTTATGTTTGCACCACTTTAATCTCAACCGTTAAACTTGAATTGGGTAGTTTCTTAATACTAGTCCCTGTGTGATCAATACTTGGAGTTAGAGATTGTCCCCATCAGGGTTTCAAGATCAGTAGAACTATTCCTTAGTTCAATCCAGTCGCCTGAATCAGTAGGGTGCCACTTCCAGAACAACTAGTGGGCAGAGCTTAAACAGACTTTATGATTTTCAGTTCCAACAAGATCAAAAAAATTCTTCTGATGTGGTTACTGGTACAGTACAGATCTTTCACTTGCATGTTTATGCTTTGCTAGATCTAGGAGCTTCTTTGTCTTTCGTTACTCCTTATATAGTAGTCAATTTCGGAGTCAGTCTTGAAATTCTAGCAGAGCCCTTCGCAGTAGCTACCCAGTAGGTAAAACCATCATAGCCCAATGGGTATACAGGAACTGTCCAATTATGGTATCTCAGAAAGTCACTTCAGCAGACTTAATCGAATTAGAGATGACTAATTTTGACATTATTCTTGGCATGGATTGGCTTCATTCCTACTATGCCACAGTTGAATACAGAAACAGAGTCGTCCAGTTTTAGTATCTGAATGAACCTGTCCTAGAGTAGAGGGGTAGTACTTCAACGTTGATCTTCTTCTATAAACTCAATCTATATCTATTCTGCCATATAGAATGGCACCAATAGAACTCAAAGAATTGAAGGAACAGTTAAAGGATTTCCTAGACAAGGGATTCATCAGACCCAATGTGTCCCTGTGGGGTGCACCAGTCTTATTCGCGTGGAAGAAAGATGGTTCTCTTAGAATATGTATAGACTACCATCAACTCAATAAAGTCATGATCAAGAACAAGTATCCATTTCCTAGAATTGATGACTTGTTTGACCAACTTCAGGGTGCCAGTTACTTCTCTAAGATAGACCTCAGATCAGGCTATTATCAGCTCAGAGAATGTGATATTCTAAAAATAGCTTTCCAAACTGTGTGTTCAAGTAGTACTTGGACACGTTCATCATAGTTTTCATATATGATTTTTTTCTCAATTTCTGTAGCGATTAAGATCATACGACTATCTTAGAATAGTTGTGTAGACTCTCAGAAATCATTAGCTATTCGCTAAATTCAATAAATTTGAGTTTTGGCTAAGGTCAGTAACATTTATTGGTCATATTGTTTCCTGTGATGGGATTAGAGTTGATCCTCAAAAGACCAAAATGGTAAAAAACTGGCCTCGCACAGTCTCTCCATTAGATATCAGGAGTTTCTTGGGTTTGGCTTGCTATTATAGATGGTTTGTTGAGGGATTTTTTTTCTATTGCATCTCCTATGTCCAGATTGACTTAGAAGAAAGTCAAGTTTTAGTGGTCAGGTCCTTGCAAGAAGAGTTTTCAAGAGTTGAAGATTCAACTCACCTCAACCCCAGTTTTAGCTCTTCCAGATGGTTCAGATGGGTTCGTGGTGTACTGTGATGCATCTATAGTGGGTTTGGGTTGTGTCCTCATGCAGAATGGTAAGGTCATAGACTACACCTCTAGACAACTTAATTCTTCTGAGAAGAATTATCCAACTCATAATCTTGAGTTAGCAGCCATAGTTTTTGCCTTAAAGATTTGGAGACATTGCTTGTACGGTTTTCATGTAGATGTATTCTTATATTATAAGAGGCTTTAGTATGTTTTTTCTCAAAAATACCTTAATCTTTGCCAGAGAAGGTGGTTAGAGCTCTTGAAAGATTATGACATGGGTGTCTTTTATCATCCGGGCAAGGCCAATGTAGTGGCCAACGCTCTCAGTAGACTGTCTATAAGTAGTGTTACTCATGTTGAGGATAGTAAGAAGAAGTTATCTTAGGAAGACCATCAGCTTGCTAAACTAGGTGTTCGCTTATTCGATTCAGCAGAAGGTAGTATATGGGTTCAGAACAGTTCAGAATCATCTCTAGTATTCGAGGTGAAAGAAAAGCAAGATAGAGATCCCAGTCTTGTTAAGCTGAAAGAATCAGTCAAAGATCAGAAAGTAAAGGTTTTCTCCCAAGGGGGAGATGGTGTTTTACGTTGTTTGGGTCATCTGTGTGTTCTAGGTGTAGATGAATTGAGGCAATAAATTCTTACAGGAGTGCACGGTGTGCGCTACTCGATTCATCCAGGGGCCACTTAGATGTACCTCAATTTCTGAGAGATTTATTGGTGAAGTGGGATGAAAAGAGATATTATAGAGTTTGTGTCTAAATGCTCTACTTACCAGCAGGTTAAGTTAGAGCATTAGAAGACTAGTAGGTCCATGCAGGAGTTCAGTAGTCCTACTTGGAAGTGGAAAGAAGTGAACATGGACTTTGTGATAGGTTTGCCTCGTATGCGTCGTTAGCATGATTTAGTCTAGGTCATTGTAGATAGGACTAAATGGCTTTATTCTTTCGCAAATGGCTAAGACATGTGCTACCACTACATGTGATGAGGGTCTAAAAACTTATCCTAGGAATCCTACTCTTGCTCATGGATGACTTAGAGTTCGTGGATAGCCTAGAGATGTGTCACCAGCTAGGGGACCTAATAGGGGTCCTCCACCAAACCCTATTTATACTCCTAAGATAGAGATTCTATCGCCCTAGCTAGTGGTGGTCTAGGGACCAGCCCAGGATCCACCAAGGTTTATTTCTTCTTCAGTGATCAGGGATGCATTAGTTCAACTATGTGGTTTAGTTGGTGGTGCACTATCTTATAGTGCACAGTCTACAATTTAGAGTGCTATTAAGGTGGGGCTACATCATATATTTACAACTCCCAGAGTTAAGGCATTAGTAAGGGAAACCAAGGTTGGAACTATTATGATAAAGCTGGGTACAAGGACCATGACCAAGGGAGTTAGAAAAATAAGAATGACAGGAGTGGACTGTATGTGCCTCCTAGAAGTCGAGATAATGCTATTACCAGTTTAGGTAAGATATCCATGGAGGACATGATGGAGAGGCTATTGAAAGGGGTTAAGGCGACCAATGCTGGTGTGACAGCGATGAAGAGTGGCTTATCTTCTATGAGTCAGCTAGTTGACTCGTATTCAACTTCTATCAAGTAGTTGGAGCAGCAAATGAACCAACTCTCAACAGTATTTAATTAGAGAAAGAATGGTACATTACTGAGTGATATAGTCAAAATCCTCACAATGATGGCTCTTGCATGGCGGTTACCACTCAGAGTGGTAAAGTAGTATCGGGCCTTTCTGTAGGCGAAGCTGTGGCTATTGATATAGTTAAAGAAGATATGGAAGATGAAGAAAACCACCTAGTGAAGTCTGAGAAGCTGGATGGTAATGAGATTCCATCTAACTATCAGCAGGTTGATGGGTTAGAAAAAAAGAAGGGCTACTCTCCAAAAACCACCGCCTTCCTTTCCTCATCATTTGAAAAAGAAGGCTGATGACATAAAGTTTAGCAAATTCATGGTGATGCTAAAGCAAATGATGTGAATGTGACTTTAGTGGAGGCACTAGGGCAGATGCCTGGATACACTAAGTTTATGAAGGACCTTGTGACAAAAAAGAGAATAGTGAGCTAAAAACCGGTGGATAATATTCACCATTGTGGCGCCATTTTGACAAGATCCTTAATGCACAAGAAAGCAGACCCGGGAGCATTCACCATCCCTTGTACTATTATGTTTCTCGATTTTGGCAAGGCTTATGTGATATCGGAGTATGTATTAACTTGATTCCACTTGCTGTTTACAAGAAGTTGGGTTTGGGCGACCCTATACCCATAAATATGCGATTAGTAAAGGCAGACATCTCAGTGAAGCAACCAGTGGGGATATTGCATGATGTGCTAGTAAAGGTGGCCAGCTTTATATTTCCTGTAGATTTTGATATTCTAGATTGAGAGGTGGACTTTGAGGTTCCCATAATTTTAGGCAGACCTTTCCTCACAACCGGGAGCATACTTATTGATTTGAGGGATAATGAGCTACTGTTCAGACTTAATGATAAGGTAGTTTGGTTCGATGTGTACCAGTGTATGAAGCAGCACAAAGATATAAATGTATTTTCTATTATTGATGTCTATTATGAGGATGAGCGAGAGGTGCCGATCGAGGAAAAATTTGTTGTTAAAACATTGGTTGAGATCTTAATGAACTTTGATATCGAAGGTATTGAAGAATATGAGGAGACAGTATGTTCCCTGATGGGAATGGGATCATATTCATATGCTCCCAATAATCTAGATTTGGATCTCAAAAATTGCCCAACACCACCGGCCAAGCCACCTATTGAAGAGCCACCGATATTGGAGTTGAAAGAGTTGCCGGGCTATCTATGGTATGTGTTTCTAGGAAGTGGAAACACCTTACCTATTATTATTACAGCAGATTTAGATAAGCAGTAGGTTGAAGCACTTATCTCTATGCTTAGAAGATATAAAAGGTCTATAGGTTAGACTATTGCTGATATTATTTGTATTCCTTTGGGTATTTACAGTCATAAGAATTAGCTTGAGGAATATTGCATACCAACTATTAATCACCAACACCGGCTTAAACCACCGATACAAGAAGTGGTTAAGAAGGATATTATTAAATGGCTTGATACAGGAGTTGAACACCTTATCTCTGATAGTAAGCGGGTAATCCCCATCAAATGTGTGCCTACGAAAGGGGGCATGGCAGTAGTGGAGAATGAGAAAAATGACTTGATTCCACTCAGGCCAATGACTGGGTAAAAAGTTTTCATGGACTATCATAAGATCAAATCATGAACTTTGAAGGACCACTTCCCGATGCCTTTTATAGATCAAATGCTTGATCGGTTGGCGGGAAGAGGTTGGTATAATTTACTGGATGGGTATTCAGGCTATAACTAGATTTATATCACCCCAGAGGATCAGGAGAAGATGACATTCACTTGCTCATATGGTACTATTGCTTTCAAATGGATACTATTTGGTCTGTGTAATGCACCCGTCACCTTTCAACGGTGTATAATGTTTATCTTTTCTAATATGGTGGAAGACACCTTAGAGGCATTTATGGATGATATCTCAGTGGTAGGAGATTCTTTCGAGCTATGTTTGGTAAACCTAAGCAGAGCATTACAATGATGCGAGAAGCTTAACTTAGTGCTGAATTAGGAGAAATGCCACTACATAGTGAAGGAGGGCATTGTTCTTGGGCACTGAATTTCAGCTAAGGGAATTGAAGTCAATTAGGCAAAGGTCTAGGTTATTGAGAAATTACTTCCTCCCATTTTAGTAAAGGGAGTTCATAGTTTCCTTGGTCATGCGGGGTTCTATAATTGATTTATAAAGGATTTCTCCAAATTTACAAATCCACTTTGTAAGATTTTAGAGAAGGAGACCAATATAATATTTAATGGTGACCACAGAAAGTCATTTGAATGCCTTAAGAAGAAATTAGTTGATGCCCCAGTAATTGTTGTGCTAGATTGGTCGATGCCATTTGAAATCATGTGTGATGCAAGCGGAGTGGAACTTGGGGCTGTGCTTGGCCAAAAGAAAGAAAAGCTATTTAATCCCATTTACTGTGCAAGCAAGGGATTGAATGGGGCTCAAAGGAATTACACTATTATTGAGCAGGAACTTCTCGTAGTGGTCTATGCATTTGAGAAGTTCCGTGCTTATCTATTGGGGACCAAAGTGGTGGTGCATATAGAATACGCTGTTTTGAGATATTTGATGGAAAATAAGGATGCTAAGCCAAGGCTAATAAGATGGGTGCTGCTTCTTCAAGAGTTTGACTTTGAAGTCAAAGATCAGAAAAGATGTCAAAATCAAGTTGCAGATCACCTTTCCAGACTTGAGGGAGATCAAGCAATCAAGGATGAGCTCAAAATTGATGACACATTTCTAGATGAGAAAATCCTAGCTGCTATGCTTGAAAGAGTACCTTGGTACGTAAACTTTGCAAATTATGTGGTAAGTGAGATTATCTCAGAGAACCTTTATTTTCACCAAAGAAAGAAGTTCCTCCAAGATGTTACACACTACTTTTGGGATGAGCCATATTTATTTTGGCGTTGTGTGGATAACATTATCCGGTGGTGTATGCCAGAGGTGGACATGCTGAGTATCCTGGAAGCTTGTCATGCTTCCTAGTCGGGGGTCATAATGCAGGTCACCGTACTGTGAGAAAAGTGCTGCAGGGCAGCTATTATTGGCCGACCTTATTCAAATAAGCATATGAGTTTGTGCGGAGATGTGACCAATGCCAGAGACAAGGGTTAATGTCATAGCACCATGAGATGCCCATGACAAAAATAATGGAAGTGGAGTTGTTCGATGTCTAGGGTATTGATTTTATGGGGTCCTTTGTGAGCTCTTAAAATACAACTTGGTTGCCTTCGATTATGTGTCTAAATGGGTTGAGTTTGTTGCCTTGGCCGATAATGAAGGAAAGAGAATTCTTGCATTCCTTAAAAAGAACATCTTCTCTCGCTTTGGGGTACTACGTATCATCATAAGCGAGGGTGTATCACATTTTTGCAACCAAGTGTTCCGGGATGCCTTGGTGAAATATGGTGTTAAGAAACACAATGTGGTAACTCCATATCACCCACAAACTAGTAGGAAATTGGAGATTTCAAATCGGGAGATAAAAGCCATTCTTACCAAAACAGTAAATGCAAGTAGACAAGATAGGTCTAGGAAGCTGGATGATGCCTTGTGGGCATACAAAATGGCTTTCAAGACACCCATTGGCATGTCACCCTACCAATTGGTCTATGGAAAGGTAGTCACTTTCCGATTGAGTTTGAACACAAGGCACTGCGGGCACTCAAAAGGCTAAATTTGAATTGGAATAAGGTAGAAGAGTTGCGACTGGGGCAGCTGAATGATATAGATGAGTTCCATCTTAGGGATTATGAAAGAGAAGACCTATAAAAACAAAGTATGAAGAAGTGCCATGATCAGAGAATTTGAAAAGCAAGATTTTAAGAAGGGTGATTGCTCTTTCCAGGTAAACTTAAGTCAAAGTGGTCTAGCCCTTTCAAAGTTAACCAAGTCTATTCATCTGGAGTAGTTGAACTTGAAAAAGAGGATGGACGTGTCTTCAAGGTTAACGGGAAATGAGTGAAGCTTTATATCAGTCTAATGGACTCGGTAAAGTTCTTAGATACCATCTATCTCGATGAAGTCTAAGTAATCAGGATAACTAAGTCGTGTCACAATAATAAATCTGGCGCTAATGGGAGGCAACCTATAAAGTGGTGCTGTAAGCATAGTTAGAGTTTATTTATTGTTTTTATGTAGTTTGATATATTGTGTAAGTGTCCAGGATAAGAAATGTAGAAAATAAAAGCTGAACAAGTTGAGAAATGTCTAACGGGAGACTTGACGGGCCGTCAATAAGTTGACGGACCGTTACTGGAGTCATCAAAAGGAAACCAGATACCTTAGCTACTAGAATGAGATCGACGGAAAACTTGACAGACCATCACATCTCTGACGGACCATCGGGTAGATCGTCATAACAAGGCAAACTAAATATAATTCTGGTAAGCTGTGAAGGTTAACCTAATGGACTATTGTGTCGACCATCAACTTAACAATAATTTTGAAGGGTCGGGTTATTTCAATTAAATGCTGAATAAGCCATCTTTATCCGACCCAAATCTTTTTTAAAGTGATAAAGTGAAGTGGTTGAGTACGTTACTAACTTTTCAAATACTGAGCCTATTTAAATCTTTATGAAGTCAAAATACTTGAAAGCATATATATCCTTTTAGGACTTTCCCTCTTCCCTTTTCTCTCCTATTTAAACAACTCTCCCTTTCTCTTTTTCACATTAGAGATCAAGTCAAAAATCATTGATAAAAACTTTAACGCTTGTTTTGTTCTAAGCTTGCAAAGTCAAAGTAGTGAAGTGTACTGCAGAAACAAGATATGATCACAACCTTTCTTCTTTTCAAATAGGTGAACATGAGTTGTGTAAGTGGATAGTTGTTGAAAAGAAGTTCATTTTGTTTTTTCTTTGTTGTGATTCTAATTCTAAGTCAAACTCTGGTGTACACTGTTCTAGGTGAAGTCTGAGTAACCCATGGATCAAAAGTGGCAAGAATTGTGCTTAAACACTAAATTAATGCAATAATTGTGTGTAAAATAACTTAAAGTACACCAGGTGTTCGATGAAATGCCAAAGTTATATATGAGGTCGAAAAGTGAGACTGATGGCCAACTTGATAGACCGTTGGACCCCTTACGGACCGTCGGGTAGACCATCACAATGTTATTGAGTCTGATACTTACTGGTTCAGCCACAACGAACAACTTGAGAGTCGTCAGAATACTGATGGACCATCGAGTTAATTGTCGCAAGGCTATTTGATAAAAGACTCACTAGTTTAAGGCTTAACGATGAGGGTGATAGACCATCACAGTCTCGATGGACCGTTAGATCTTCTATCAAGTGAAGTTTTCACTATTTCTATCAGGTTTTGAATTGCAAACTAATTATTTATTCCCTTTTTAGGTGATATGGCATGAAAACTTCCCCTAACTAGAGACAGTGGTAGAACACAATGGGGAAAAGGCGAGCCAGTAAGAAGTGATGAGGCACCTATCTTTAACACTTGATAATGAGATAAGGTACCCCCAACACCATCCCAGTTTGAGGAAGAGGATGAAAGCAATAACAACAGTACAAGTTCCAATCCCGATGAGAAAAGGGTCAAAATTTCTAACCCTGACTAAGTCGGGCATCGGAATAGGAGGATCCAAATATCATAAGGCGCAAGGACCAGAAAGTACACGAGGTAGTTCAAAATACAATAGAGGGAGTAAGGGAGCCTTTCTTGGATGGGTTAGAACCAAAACCAAAAAGACCAATAAAGAGGCCCATCCACGAAGAGTATCAGATTGTTACCACCCAACTGGATGAGTACCCAGAGCTGGAGTAGAGATTCAATGAATATGAGTTATCCAGATGAGCAGGCTGCTCAGGCCATACCAACTAAATCTTGTTCGTGAGTTCTTTGCCAACTATCTGGCATTGCTAGAGAAAGATTACCGCCAGGGCATAAAAATCATTGACATAGGAAATCGGGATGTGGTTCCAGTATGCGAAGTGAACATAGATATTTCAGAATGCTCGTTGAACAGATTCCTATTTGGTCTTGAGTATGAATACCTTGTACGATCAGAGATCTAGAGAATTGAATGTTTACAGAAAAAAACAAAGACCCTAGCTGGCCCGATTATTGATAGATGATGGAAATCCATCGTGGCTTCATAACCTTTATAAGTGGATAGCTAAGTTGTCCCTATGTTTTGGGGCAAAATTCTGGTGGGCAATTATAAGGTTGAGATTAATGCTAATAGGCGGTGATGCTAACATGGAGATTTAGAGAGTGATAATGGTTGTTGCTTTTATTTAGGGGCTAAAGGTAGACTTTGGCCACACTATCACCGATGAGTTATTTTCCCGTGTACATAAGACATCCAGTGCTTTATTATTTCTATGCTTTATCACTGAGTTCTGCAAATGGGCAAATATGTCATTGATTAGTAGGAATGATATCATGTGAGTCATAGATAAGATATTGAGAAAACAAAAGAAGACTCAAAGTATGAAATGTGAGTCAACAAGCCTCTCGCATATCAGATTCAGTCAGCTCTATCTCCTAGGTCTTTAGATGTTCCCTCAGGTATGTCATTGCCTATTACTACATATGTACCACTGAATTTTGTACCACCGACCACTTCTACAGATTCAACCTCTATACCACTAATGGGTGGGACTACAAATTCTGTATTTGACCAGCGTCAATATTTTGAGTACAGGCTGACATATGAGAATTTTTCAAAGTTTATTAAAGAAAAAAAGAGGTTTGAGAAGCAGCTTAACACATGGGTTACATAGTTCAAGCCATTTGTTGACTGTATTGTACCTGAGGCAATTTGTCCTTTTTCAGAATATTTAGACCAGGATGGACCATATGAAGGAACGTATCAACAAGAGGCTAGATACGATATCTATTCTAAATTTTTCTCAGTTCATGGCAGAATTCAGGCAAGCACAGGCAGACATAGTAGAGCTGAAAAGACAACAACATCAGCCGACTTTTGACCCTGCTCTAATTATAAGTGATGAGGATGAGCATATTATAGACTTGATGGGTATGCCACTCAAGAACAAAGGTAACCAGGTGGATGAAAGTACTGATAAGAAAGCTGCCAAAATAAGAAGATGAGTAGCAATGACTCCTAAAAAAAGGTATGAGAGAGACATGAGGGAAGCTGCAAAGAGGTCGAAGAAGGATGAAGAGTTGAGAAAGAAGAAAGCTGCGGATAAGGATGCAAGAGTGTTGACCAGTTCAGCCCCACCTAGAGGGCCAATTCCAGACTCGGTGCCTATTGAGATACCTCCAAGCCAAGAGAAAACTGATTTGAGCACCCTTACTACCATATGGGTCAATGTTACTGCAGGTTAGGCCAAAATAGCCTTATCGTATTTGAGTGATACCTCATTAGACTGAGAGGCTTTACAAGTATTACCCTCTTTTGTACTTTATTTTAATGCATTGAGGATTAAACAATCATTTTTAGTGGGGACGGGTATACTTGTACCATGGGGGGTTTTTGTTACCTGTGTCCTTTTCGTCCCATATGCTATCTAGTAGAACCAACATGTTTAAGTTACATTTTATTTTCATTATGTGCTGTGATATAAATATTCGTTCAGTAATTATATATATGTCTATTCTTTTAGCATTCTTTGTGTATGTGTGAATGAAAAATGACTGTGGCAAAGTACCTTGAACATAATTGTATGACTATTCTTTCTTGTCACTTGGTATGTGTTGAACAACCATTGGTGATTTTGTTATTGGCATTTGGATGAAAAAATAAAGTAAGCATGACCATGTGATGTAAATCTCAAGAGTTGGTAGAATACGTGTTGACTAATTGCCTATGTCTGTAAGTGTTTTTTTCCAATTTTTGTATGGTGTTTATGCCTAGAACTTTCTCGATTCATTGATGTTTCTTTGTGATTGATTCAATAAGAAATGATACTAGGTCCCCTTTTATTATTAGTCCACTTAGCCATAAAAGAATGACCTACCAAAAAGATTTTTCCTATTTTTGAAACCCTTTCAAGTTTATATTAGTATTTATTCATTCCCAACAACCCCGATTCAGTATCTTTGAATGTTAGCATCTAACTTTGGCCCTTGTCCAATTGTGGACATTGTACACCTTAACTCAGGCAAAATGCCTAAGTTGAGGGTGGCTACTGTTGGGAAGTTAATAATTTAGAGGTAAGTGGTTTAGAGTTGAAATAAAATATCACATCTGGCCCTGATCTAATTAGATATCATGCACCTCAACTGACTGCATCAACATAAGTTAAGGATGGATGATGTAGACTCTAAAAAAATAGGCTTATGGTGAAATAGTGGATGAAGAGTATGGATTGTAAGTGAGTTAGAAAAATAGTAGTCTTGGTGAAGTAACAAATAGGGGCAAAGAGAGTTAAGTCCAAATATAAAGTCACTTTTCCCAAAAATTTTCCTCACCTAGCACCAAACCCTCATTACAAACCTTAGAAAGACTTGTTTGATCTTAGCGAATCAACTATAGGGGAACATTAGATCATAAGGGAAAGCTTATAGGTGTGTATGCTGTGTTTGGAACTTTATTTGTAAGAGAAAGAGTTTTATTTTCATCCATGAATTAAATGAATAATGTGTGGAGGACTTCTTTGACTGTGAGGGAAATTTGAGTTACACTTAGTTTGCTGATTTTATGGGATATTGTGTCTATGGTTGTGTATATGCTGAATTGTAAATAATGCCAAGTATAGATCCTGATATATTGAAACCATAGGAGTGAGATGATAGTTGGATGGTTGTAAGGAGTCTAGTTCAATGGTTAAATGCTCATCATTGTGTTGTTCATGCATGCAATTTGGTGTTGAGTTGCTCGAGGACAAGCAGTTGTCTTAAGTTTAGGGTGTTGATTTTCTGGATTTTGACAAAACATTTTATATCTTTTACAAGGGATAATTATGTATTTTCAACCAACTATTGTTGTATTTGATGTGGATTTTAGCGTTTTCAGGTCAAGGACTTAACTAGAGAAATAACTTAGAAAAGCAAGAGAAAAAGGGCATTGACGGTCAAAATGACAACCATGTGACAGACCGTCAGGGTGTCCGTCAATAATAAGCAGAAGCCTCAAAGTTGCAGATCTTTGCGACGGTCCAGGTGATGGACCTTCTATCCCTCGATGGGCCGTCAACTTGGCCTTCAGATCATAAACAGAATCCATCATATTAAAGAATGAAGTGATGGTCCAAATGACGGACCATCAGTCCCTTGATGGGCCGTCAACTTGGCCATTAGAGCTATAACAGAACACAACATCACTGAAAGCATTACGACGAACCCAACGATGGACCGTCAGGGACTTGATGGGCCTTTAACTTGTCTGTTAACCTTGAAGCGGCAATTTGAGTTTTGAATTTTAAAACGCCAATCCCTGGAAACATATAAATACTAGTTTAGGTTTAACTTAGGTATCCTTTTATATTTCCATCTTTTAAATTAATTGTAATGTATTATTCTTTGAGATTGAAGCTACTATTGTGGATCTATCTATTTTATTCATATTTAACTGAAGATTCAAGAACAATTATTGTAATTCTTGTATGTAATTCTCTGAATTCACTTATGAATAACACAATGACTACTCCTTCTTCTCTTGTGATGTATGGCTAAGCTCCCATAACTAGGGTTGTGGGAGCCTTAATGTGAATAGCTGATTGGGGTTGTTAAAACACTTAATTTCCACACTTAATTGAGATTTTATAAACCCTTTTTTATATTAACGACCTTTCTTGGTTGCAAAATTGAAGGGTGAGACCAAGAATATCACTTGTTTGAGTAGAAAATGTATGTTGAAAAAAAAGAGGTTTACATGAAATCTAAAGGCTTTAACCTTTGGATTAGGGGTTTATGCCTTAACGGGATCAACCCATATGAAAAACTAGTTGAATAAACCAATGTATTCTTTAAGTTTGAAAGAATTTAAGGCTAAACTATCCATTTAGGTTGAGAAACAAATGGGTAAACTTTAAAATTTAACAACTTTTACAATTGAAGTTATAAATTGGAAACCTAAGATGATTTGCAACTCCTACTGGTTGAACATCTTGGTGAACATAATCCTAGTTTTTATGCCCTCATTGAATTAATACTTACAATAAAACTCTCTAGTTGGAACATATTTTGCTACAAACACTTGGATACTGTTGACAAGCCAAAACCCACTTTACTCTGGAACCTTCGATTAACAGTTTATTAACAACCATCACTCTTAGTTTTCATAATATTCCCTATGTGATTTGACCCCAACCTAGTTGGGTTCTATATTTGACAACGACCGCTTACACTTTCTAAGGAGAGTTATATTTTGTGCGAGTTACAACTTTCTATATTTGCTGAGGTTACAACTTGTCGTATACTGGACAATATGTGATCCATGGTTGAGGATTGGTTATGATTGGGTGGGTGTCAATCGTAAGCTAGGTTATGACTCATAAGGAGGTCAGTCGTGACCCTGTGTCAGGTTTTTATAGGATTTAAGTGGGGGTATTCTGGATATTTCCCTACTTACTCTAATAAGGACCTACGACTTCTAACATACTTAGGAGGTTATTTACCCTATTATTTTATTCTAAAACACTTAGAATCTCTTCCAAAACATATCATAATTCTATCAAGAGCTTTTGGGGAAAAGGACTAGGATTTCAACTAAGGAATTTCTTTGGGGATTGTCTTGGTGAATTATATCTGTCAATTTTCTTGGTTTAAGACATGATTCTCTTCCCTACTTTTGATTTCAATTAAATATATGGTTATATGGTTGATTTCATGGTTTCACTCTTACATAGTTTTGGTTTTCAACTATTGATTTGGGGGTTTTGATGTTAAAGGCTTGGTTATGATTTTTTATGGTTTTAATTATGATTTATATGCATTAATGGTTGTTTTGGATAATGGAATGGCATGGTAATGTTTTAATGGTAATGAAATTTGGTTTTGGATATGTTATGCCCCCCAAGGTGTTTGATTAAATGCTTATAAAGATATGTTCACTACATTGACTATTTTAAATGGAACTCTTGCTTGTTTTCAGATTATACATAAAACTATAAATGGTTTAAATAGTTTAAAAAAAGTTAAAGGCTAATTGGTTATTCTTGTGTAGAGCATGTTAGTCTCCCAAGAGGTTAATATGGTAAACGGAAAGGGCACCAAGAATCCCTTAATCTAAATGGTTTGGCCATGGATAATGCTTGAAAGTATGGTGGTATGATGATACCACTAGTTTATTAAATAGCCTTGGTTAATAAATAGTTAATTGGATTCCTTGGTTTTGGTTTTAATTAATGGCGAGAAGAGTAAGCTAAGCCATAGAAGGTGGTGATCCCAGGGGTATCAAAACCTGAAGCTCATATTTGCCAATATGAGAGGCCTTTGATGGCCACATATGATTGTCAAGTTTATATTGGAGGGATAGACTAGTCATCCCAGGGTTATTTCCTGGTCATGTAGATACACACACCAAAACCCTTTCAGCAGAGAGAGCTGAACCCATATGGCCCGTTGGTGATAGGATAGCTTAGCTACACAACCCAGGTTAAGGTTTTAAATGGCACGATAAACCCGGTCCCTTTTCCTAACACTTATACACAGATATGATTATATGCATTGGATGGTTTTCACTTGGTTTTGATAGCTGGTATTACTTTATCCTTACCCCGAGATTAATGCTAGTGTTCACCCACTAACCCATCTACTGGCGGTTGTATACACACGCTATGTAGGATCCAGATGTTCTACTCTTCCTTTATAGTACTTGATTTAGGTATAGTTTATTGCACTAAAGTGGTGGGCTTCCATCCTTTCAGAAGGCATTATTTCATATTAGACATTCTTAGATATTTTAGTTTCTTTTAGGATATTATTTTTGGCTATGGTTGGCGGCATGTTCTAACCGGATAATTGTATTCTTTTGGATAGAGTCTTTGTGGTACTTCTATTGGTTGGTATATGTAGGATCGGTATTGGTGTCAGCCTTAGTATGGTATGGATGGGTGGTTTGGTATGGACAGACTCAGTTCGGTCGGTCATGGTTGTGACCCTATTCAAGAGTCTTAATAAGGACATTTACGTTATCTTGTTAAATGTTTGGAATTTAGCCAATTCAGGGCAGGCAACTGAAGTTTGGGTTAGGTAACAGGGGTCCATGGCTAGGTGGACATGGGATGCCCATTACGACAAGGCCCCATTTTGGGATATGTCACCTAAATAGTGTGAGAGTTTAAAAATGAAGCTAATGGGTAATTAAGAAGCTAGATTAACGTTTATTTTTGTGACTATCATCCAATTTAAGGTAAGAGTTCACCTTTTACTTGGTGAAATTTCTTCACCTTTTTCTTGGTGAAATTTCTTGATTATTTTCTCAAAACCCCAAAACCCTTATGTCTTGATTTTTAGACCCAATTTATCTTGATTTTTACCTATTTATGAGGGTAATGATTCCTTGAGCATAATATTATGTTCGGTTGGTGTTGGAAATACAATTTTTGCAAGTAGGACCCACATAGGATTTTTGAGGTGATTTTGGACCTAAAGCACAATAATGCAATATGGGTATCGACATTCTTGGATTGATAAGTAAAATGTGTTTTTGATAGCTTGGCATCTTTAAGAGGCTTCTCGGAAGGGAAAAAGTGAAGGTTTAGTGGTTTGTTTAGCTTTTTTTGGCATTGAGGTAGGCTAGGTTTATTCCTTGTTAGATGCGAGGTAGGCTAGGTTTATTCCTTGTTAGATTGATCTATCTCATAGTATTCTTATGATATTGTGTTAAATTTGGGATGGTTTTAGGTATTGGATTAATGAAATGCAATACTTGGGATAGTTGGACCATTTAAGCCATATTGAAATGGTAGAGTTGAATACTTAGCTTGTTGGTTTAAACCTTAGTGAATTACAATTTAATCCTCATTTTTAGCATGGGAATGCCTTAGTTTACCCTAAATTGAGTAAAATGCTCTAGTTAATCATGCCTAGGGGTAAGTTTGGCTTTATTTACCCACACTAACAAAGGTTGTTTTAGTTCCATTAGACCTAGAATTCTTGAGAAAATCTCTACCTTAGGACTAATTATAGCTTGCTATACATCTGAGAATGGATTTAGATACCTTATCCTAGTTTGGGGTTGAATGTGCCTTAGAATGTATTACGGAGATTTAGAAGTGGGCCCTTTAACCCACCTTAAGTTAAGATTGATGATTAGTTCTCTTGGAACCTTATACGCTTATTGAATACTTAGATAATGTTCTTTAAGTAAATATTGAGGAATCATGATACTTAATGGTTATGGTGATGATGACATTTGAAGTAATGCTTATGGACTATTTAAAATAGATTATTAATTATGTTGTGATGAGCTATTGAATATGCTATAGAATAAGCCCATGATTATGTCATGGATTAAGCAACTGATTAGGCTATTTTTCGGGCCATTGACTATGCTATTACTTATGCTTATGATCATACCTAATAATTATGCTAGTAATAATGCAAGAAAACATTCTTACCGATGATGTTAGCTATTGTGATGATAGTTATGCTAGAAGTCATGCTTATTGATTCTACAGGAAGATACGCTATTGATTATGATAAGATTCATGATTTTGATTGTGATTATTGGCCATGTTGAATAATTATGCATACAGTTGGGCTATTATAAATTTTAATGATTATGCTATTGACACTTACGATATTTATTATATATACCTGATTTAATTCTGAAAGATGATATTGATATTAATACCGGCAAGGTTAGAGGACGGTTATAATGATATATTGATATCCTACAAGGCCAAAGGATGATTATAATGATGTATTGATACCCAGAAAGGCCGAATGATGATGATATATTGAAACCAAGCAAGCCCGAAGGATATTATGATGATACATTGATAGCCAACATGGCTGGAGGATGATTATGATAATGCATTGATACCCAACAAGGACGGAGGATGATTTTATTGATGTACCTATGCATACATCTACCAATTCGAGTCTGTCTATGCCTTGTATATGGCAATTATATATATATATATATACATGTTTATATGTAGTTTGGGTATGATGTTGATGTTAGACATATTGGGTATTGCCCGAATGTGGTAATTATGATAATTAGTGGACTTGTGAGGTTTAAGGATAATTATTGGTTTATGATTAATGATTATATGATGGTATACTTGATGCTTAGTGATGAATAAGGATTAGTCATGGATATTGTTAAGTGACTAAACATGACTAGTTGATAAATGAGAAGTAGTTGGTAAATGATGTTTAGTTAATAAATGATGTTAATTGATAAATGGTGTTAGTGGATGACTAATGGTTATCGAATATATGATAATTAGTGGACATGTGGAGAATAGTTGTTAAATGATGACTAGAGGATATATTATGACTTATAATCAAAGGGATTAGTTAATAAGAGATGGTTATCTCATAAGACGATAACTAGTGAGTATTGATTATGATTTTACTAAATGATGGTAATAATATGAAATGTGAGTACTTAGTCAAATTTTGGTAAATTGTGAAATATTAGTAAATGACAGATTGAGGATAATTGTGGAATGATGGTTAAATGCAGATGACATAAAGCTACAATGTTGGTTGATTGCTTTATTCTTCTCTTGAGTGTACTCTCCAGTCGTATGGCATTCTATGATGGGTTGTTTACTTTTCTGCAGTAGTTAGCGTATGGGAGCCAATTTTGTTGTTTGTGGTTGATTATGTTAATGCTTTATGATACATTATTATTCTGAATTGTTTACTTATTATGTTTGAGCAGTGGTGATTGGCATGTGTTGATGCCTTGTGTTATATTGTTATTCCGGTTTGATTACTTATTATGTACAATGATGTTGGCAATGGTCCAGGTTCTTTTCTGTACCCTGACTTAGTAATGTTATTTTACATTTACCATACTTATATCATGATTTAGTTCAGTTGGCCGGTGATGCCTATGATTACCCGTTGTTTTGGTACTCATACTACACTTCTGTACCTTTTTAGAGCAGATTCAAGTACTAGTTATCGCCGTTGACTCTTGCTCATGTGGTGATTGATTTTTGAAGATTGGGTGAGCTCTTTGAGTTTGAGCCACCCATAGTCCTCTATCTTTCTTTTTCAGTGTTTTCTTTGAGACAGATGTATTGACTGTTCTAGACTTCGAGTTGTATTGATACTATTAGATGCGCTTGTACTGACTCTACCAGGTTGTGGGATTGGAATCTTGTATTAATTGTTTATTTTATCTAGAACCTTTGTTATTTATAAATTATGTTCTTGAAATTTTGCCTATTTTGGGCATTTCCTACCGAATTAACCCACTGCGTTAGCTACGGGTTATGATTTGGCTTACCTATTGGTGTGATGTAGTAGGTGATATCATGCCACGTAAATCGAGTCATAACACTAATGGTGCTACAATCGAGCCACCAAAATTTTAGGGATTTTTGAAAAGGATGGCGAATTAAATAAATAAATTGATGTAACCTTACCAGAAGTTCAAAGAAGAAACACGTAAATTAACTTCACCAAAGCTCCAAAATCACCCACAAATAATTCTCCCAACCAAATTTTAATGGTTCTATATCCTTGAGAATGGATGAAAAATGTTGAAATCAGGCTAAGTGGGTTTTCTCTACTGCTACCAGGTGCAAGCTTATCGCTTAAGTGAACACTAGCCCGTGTAAGAAGTTACCGCTTAAGAGACCTAGTGTCTCTTTAGCAATATTTGTTGTCAGCTCAAATACCGCTTAAACGATACCTGCTGGGTGGTGCTAGGCCGCTTTAGTGGCATTCATTTAGGCTATCCCTTGGGTGTTTAAGCGATGCACCAGCACCAGCTGAGACTTGGAATTTTTCTAAGTCTCGGCCAACTGCTTGAGATTCATCCAAAATCCCGCATACACAAACAAACTATGCTTCCCTATAAAATTTGCTATTTCAAACTCAATGGCATAGTTTAAATTTCTATTAAAGGTAGTTTCATTGAGAAATGGGTTCCACACCCATGTGCCATTTTCTTAACTTTCGGCCAATAGCTCAAAATGTGTTTGAAAGCCTTAAGACCTAAACCAAGGGTCCATAGATTAAAATTGACATTCCAGAGGTGTTGGAGCTGTCAAAATTGGAATACAAAGTTGTTTGTCGGATGTTTTTGCCTGGTAGCCATTTGAACCAACAAATATTTCAAAGCAGAGAATTGTCTCTAAAAACCACATGAACTTTCTGATAACCAAGTTGTCATTTCCTGCTAGTCACAAAGGACCTAGGAAATATATAGTAGAGCTCTAAACAACGAAAATGAGATGGAAATACAAAAAATAACCTGGAAGGTCATTGTAATATCCACTACTAAAAGAACTGTTATCTGTGAAAGTAAAGGATTATATGTACCTGAAGCCATGAATAGGTGAACATACTGGGTCTACATTTCTCTCTCAATCTCCTAAGTAGCCTCTTATACTGAGTGGTGTCTCCACTAAACCTTAACCACTGGAATCTCTCTAGTGCGCAACCACCTGCTATCACTAGCCAATATAAGCATCGACTCCTCTATGAAGGTCAGCCATTCATCCATTTGAATTGAGTTCTATCTAAGCACATGAGATGGGTCAGGAATCTATCACCGGAACATAGAATCATGGAAAACTAGATGGAAAATAGAAAAATCTGGGGGTAAGGCTAACTTATAAGCCACCTCACCTACTGAGGGAAGAATCGCAAAGGGTCTAATATATCTGGGGCTGAGCTTGACCTTCCTCCCAAACATCATCATACCCTTCATGGTCAATTCATGGAGGTATACCCAATCCCAAACTCTAAATCTCAAGTCACAAAGTTTATGATCTGCATGAGACTTCTCCCTACTCTGAGCTGCCCTCTACCTAGCATGAATTACCCTGACTCTGTCCAATGCCTCCTGAACCAAGTAAGTACCTTGGGGTCTAATCTCAAAAGTCTCAAACATTTCAATCAAGGAATGACAATGCCTATCATATAAATCCTCAAAAGGCACCATCTTAATACTGAAATATAGCTATTACTATACGTGAACTCTAACAAAGCTAAATGTTGCTCCTACTGACCTCTAAAATCCATAACACAGGCTTGGAGCATATCCTCGAGAACCTGAAT
This sequence comes from Capsicum annuum, assembly GCF_002878395.1. Lineage (NCBI taxonomy): Eukaryota > Viridiplantae > Streptophyta > Magnoliopsida > Solanales > Solanaceae > Capsicum > Capsicum annuum. Next base: position 158,496,368 of record NC_061122.1, on the reverse strand, counting down.
AGTCCACTCTGACTGCCCGTCGGTCTAAGGATAGAAGGTTGCATGAAGACCCACCTGAATACCCAACTACTCCTAAAAATCTCTTCAAAAGCTAGAAGTAAACACTGAAGACCGGTCTAAAATGATAGATATAGGCACACCATGCAAATGGGCTATCTCACTAACATAGATACAGGCTAAACTCTCGGCACTGAAGGATATATGAATAGGAATGAAATGTGATAACTTGGTCAACCAATCCACAACATCCCAAATACCATCAAAAGCATGGAAAGTATAAGAAAAACCACTAACCACTCAGACTGCCCATCGGTCTGAGGATGAAAGTTTGTACGAAGATCCACTTGAGTACCCAACTACTACTGAAAATCTCTTCAAAAGCTAGAATTGATAACTAAAGCCTGATCTAAAATGATAGATATAGGAACACCATACAAATGGGCTATCTCACTAACATAGATACGGGCCAACCTCTTGGCACTGAAGGACATATGAATAAGAATGAAATGTGATGGATTGGTAAACCAAACCACAACATCGTTACCATCAGAACCATCGTAAGTACAATAAAAAACACTAACAATGTCCATGGTAATCTTCTCCCATTTCCACTTGGGAATAGACAACCTCTGAATCAAGCCACAAGGTCTTTGATGCTTAGCCTTCACCTGTTGACAACATAGGCAAGAAGCTATAAAGACAACTATATCTCTCTTTATACCACTTCACTAATAATGTTGCCTCATGTATCTTTACATCTTGGCTAGACCCGGATGAATAGAATATATGGAGCTATGAGCCTTACGTAAAAGCGACTGGATTAAGTTATCAACCCTTGGGACACAAATGCAAGTATCAAACATAAAACTACCCTCAGAATCCATGGTAACCCTCTTGGAATCACCACTCAACACCTGATCATAAATGATGCAAAGTCTCCTATCCTTAAACTCATGACTCTATTTTCTCAGATAGCAAAAACCTCGCCTCAAGACTAGAAAGAATCCTCCTAGGGTTGAAATGTCAAGTCGCACTATCAGGTTGGCTAAGGACTTGATGTCCCAAGTCAAAGACCTTTGAGAAACTAAAGTATAAGCCAAGCTACCTATACTCACTTCCTTCCAGCTCAAGGCATCGGCTATCACGTTCACGTTGCCCAGATGATGCAAGATAAAGATGTCATAATCCTTAAGAAACTCCATCCATCTATGCTACCTAGAATAAAGCTCTCTCAGGGCCATAATATGTCAAAGAATACCATGATCCATAAAGATCTCACAATGCACACCATAATGATAATGGCTCCAAATCTTAAGCGCGAAAACTACTGCTGCTAAATCTAAATCATGAATTGGTAGTTGCGCTCGTGAACCTTCAACTGTCTTGATGCATAAATAATGACTCAAACTTACTGTATCAACACACAACCCAAACTAACATTAGAAGCATCACAGTACACGGTGAATCCCTCACCCTTAATAAGAAGAGCCAAGATAGTAGCTGAAGTGAGAAATCCCTTGAGCTTTCCAAAGCTCGACTTATACACCTCTTACCATTATAAAGGAACCTCCTTTCGAGCCAATCAAGTCATCGACGCTGCAATAGTAGCAAAACTCTTAATGAACCATCTACAGTAACTGGCCAAAATAATAAAGTTACAAACCTCTGTTAAAGATATAGGTCTACCCCAATTAAGAATAGCCTTGATCTTTTTAGGGTATGCTATAACCCAATCTTTTGACACCACATACCTAAGGAATGTCACCGAATCAAGCCAGTAGTCATACTTAGAGAATTTGGAAAAAAACATATGATCTCTTTAACTCAGGAGCATAATCCTCAAATGTTGCATATGCTCTTCTCAACTCCTCAAATACACAAGGATATCTTTGATGTACAAAAACACAAAACAATATAAATAAGGACTAAACACATGGTTCATCAAAAATCTATAATGCGGCTGGGGAGTTAGTCATCCTAAAAGACATTAGTACGAACTCATAATGACCCAAAAGGGTTGTAAAGGCTATCTTTGGGAAATCTTCAGACATAATATTCACTTGATGGTAATCAAACCTTAAATCAATCTTAGAGAATACTTGCTTCCTGAAGCTGGCCAAAAAAATTATCAAAGCAAGGCATAGAATATCGATTCTTCACTATCACCTTATTTAGCTGCTTATAATCAATACAAATATGCATGGAACCATTTTTTTTTCTTTAGAAACATCATAGGATCTCTCTAAGGATACACGTTCTATCTAATAATACCCTTACCAAGAAGAACTTGAAGCTAAGAATTTAGCTCATGAAGCACACCAGGAGACATACAATATGGTGCCATAGGAATAGGTCAGGTGCTTGACTTAAGATCAATAAAAAAACTCTATATCACACTCAGGAGAAAGATTTGGTAGATCGATAGGTAAAATATTAGGAAACTCATACACTATAGAAACAGAGTTAAGAGACGAGCTCTCTATACTAAATTATTAATATAAGTGAGGTAAGACTTACAACCCCTTGATATAAGTCTCGTACCCTCAATATAAGAAATAATCCCCATCAACTCGTGAACAACTGCTCCTTGCCATAAAGTCGAGGGTTCATCGGGCATGGCTAAGGTAACGGTCTTGGCAAAACAATCTAGGATTGCATGATAGTGGATAACCAGTCCCTTCCCAGAATTACATCAAATCCACCATATCTAACATAATAGGATCAGCTTGATTATCAAAATCTCAAACAGACATAACACATGATCCATAAACCCAATCCACTATTAAAGAATCACCCAAGGGATTAGATACACATAGTGGCATAGACAATGAATCCTAAGGTAACTCTAACCACAGGGCATAATAAGAATAAACATAATAATACGCGGATCTCAAATCAAATAAAATAAATACTAACTGATGACATAACAAGATTGTATTTGTGATAACATCATTAGAAGACTCAACCTCGGGCCTAGTAGGTATGACATAGAATTGACCACACCCACCACCTGGATGGGCTCTTAAATAATCTCCTATCCTTCCTATATGAGAACCTCCATGAGCACCTTAGGAACCACCCCTACGACCATGCATACCACCTTTATCTAGGGGCAAAATAACCTAAATCAATAAAACATTCTTAATTGAAGGAACCATTGCTCCACGGCTAGGGCACTATCACAACCTAGAGCTACCCCCTAGTCGTAACATGGTGCTTAAGTACACAAGTGACTCCAAGCTAACCCATGATCTTGTACCTGTTGTGAGTACTGAATAGGATGATCATGAAACATCATGTGAGGTAGTTAAACTAATAAACTTATGTTAAGATATAATACTAAAATAAATACCAACATGTCTCTATTATAGATAAGAACTAAAAGCAAGTTTGAATATCTTAGTATTTACAAATCTGAATATCTGAAAGCCTCTAAGATATGAAGAGTTAATGGGACAAACCCCAACTAACTTCACCTAACTAAAAAAAGATAGTACTAAAAATAACTATAAATAACTTATCGTCAATTGATGAGGACTCACCACAACTACTGTTGAGTGGTACTAGTCTAACTAAGGGCGATCAGGGAAGTGAGAGTCCAAACCAATATTATGAAATCAATATAGTGTACAAGAGAGCATCCAATTAGTACTTGAAATGTATTGGTATATGAGATAGTTACAACTGATATACAAATAAGTATTGGGCATCAATACATGAACATGTAAAAGAATGCAAGACCAAGTAAAACATAAAATGAGATAATCTATAAACTAAATAACTGAATAATTAATAAATTGAACACTTGGTCATGCAAACCTAAGCTGATATGGTTTGAATACTGAACTGAGACTATGGGAGCTAACTACATCCAACATGCCCCAATTTGTGCTATCAGGGTCAAACCTATAACCCCAGTTCGAAGGGTGCTGGTACCTTTCCAGGGATACCAATACATGGTTGATGATGTGGATCCATAAGGCTAATATCTTGAAGGACGAGGATGTCATGACTTTTTGACGGGGGATCCCTTATAATCTATGATAGCGCCATTGGTCTAGAACTTAGAGACTGCTACTAATGACTCATTCCTAGATAATGGGGAGCCCCATCCCCATGTTTACTCGATGCTAAGTGTTACTCCCAACTAAATAACAATTGTATTATTATTAATTTAACATAATATGGTACTGATAAGTGCTCAACATGAACATGATACTCTGAATATGAAAATAAAATCATGATATGGCTGACTTGTTACTTAAAAATGGAAACATATATAAACGTATAGGTATCGGGTGTTCATAACCCTCCAACACTCAATAAAACTTTAAATACAATGACATCATTTATGAACACTAAGAGAATTCATGATTCAAAGACCCAAAACATAGAATATATCCCTATTTGATAGAATCCATGATTATTAGTACGAGAATATGTTAACCTTAAGAGGACAATATGCTCATATAGATGACTTCATGAATTGGTAAGTTAACATGGTGTCAACTAAACTTGATATGGGTAACTAAAATTTTAAGCATATAATAACAAAATTCACATAGGGAAAACATTGGCATGGCTTGAATTCAAAACTACTATAAGAACATCGAACAAATTCATACTTAACATTGGAATTTCATAAAAAGAGGAAAAAGTGTTTGTACATGAAATACAAGGATTCTTGGGACTCAAGTGTGGACAGAACCCATTGATAAACACCCCACAGACTTGATTTACTTGAATTCTTGGAGGAGACTTGCAATTGGAACCTTGAGTTGTTGAATTCTTGAGAAGGAACTTGAAATTTTGTTTTCTTAGGAATTGGGATGATTTTTACGTGGTTAACTAATAAAGAATAGGGAAAATAATGCCTTTTTGGGTTTTGAGTCATGATTTAGATGATTAGGGAGAGGGGAAAATACCAAAATGCCATCTTGGACTTTAAATAAAGTTGAAGGAACAACACAGCCTCCATGGCACGGAGGCTATCAGAGTGACTAGCCTCCACGACATGGCGTGTATCGTGGAGACTAACCTTCATGACACATTATGTACCACGGAAATCCAGCCTTTGTGACTGCAAATTGTGAAGGCTTACTACCTCTGTGGTTCAAAATCACCCCGAACCTCTTCTAAAAATTCTAAGACTCTCCTGGATGACCCTTTTAATAGTCCGAAACATATTTAAACTTATAAATCAATATTTCGAACTCGGGAAGGCAAAAAATAAAATATTCAAAATCTTAGGGTCTTAAAATGGCTAAGTCTCTTGTACTTAGTGTGAAATAAATGCCTTTGGAACTTATAAACAAGAGACATATAGCTAAAAAATTATCTATGATCTTGTAGGGTATTACAATAAGTCCCTCTTGGGAGCATTCTTTCTTGAATGAAACTTTTTAAACTGAGATATTAAGAAGACTAAGATTATGCACTGTATACCTATGAGCAAAATCATGATTAAGCAACTGAACTCGAAACATGACGCATAGACCGAACTGAGTTAATGAATGTATGTTATGACATGAGGATGGTTAGATAGATGAGATAGAAAATGAGAGAATCAATTTAAGAGAAACCATTACCTTAAGCTGAATCTAAATTCGTAGAGAAAAGATGGGGATACATGGCTCGCATATCTTCTTCTGCTTCCCAAGTAGCTCCCTCAATGGACTAATTTCTCCATAGAACCTTAACCAAGGGAATTTCTTTATTCCTTATCATACAAATGTCATGATCAAGGATATCAATCGGGACTTCTTCATAGGAAAGTCTATCTTTCATTCCCATACTCTCTAAAGGAACAACAGAAGCTGAGTTACCAATGTATTTCTTTAGCAAAGAGACATAAAATACCGGATGCACTGATGCCAAATCTGTAGGTAACTCTAACTCATAATCTACCTTCCAAAAATGGCTTAAAATCCTATATGGGATAACATAGCATGGAATGATCTTCCCTTTCTTACGAATATCTTCACCCTTTTCATAGTGAAAATTTTCAAATAAACCAAGTCACTAACATCAAAATCAAGATCACTTTTCCTCAAATCTGCATAGAATTTCTAATGACTTTGGGCTATCTTTATTCTTTCTTGGATCAACTGAACTTTCTCCATGGCCTTATAAACTGAATTTTGACCTACCAAAATAGCCTCACCTACTCTAAAGCACCCAATAGGAGATTTATATCTCCTTTCAAAGATAGCCTCAAATAGAGTCATCTGAATACTAGAGTAATAGTAGTTGTTGTAGGCAAACTCAATCAAAGGTAAGTGGTTATCCTATCTACCCTTGAAGTTAATAATAAAAGACCTTAACATATCTTCTAAGGTTTTGATGGTCCTTTCTACCTAACTATCCATCTAAGGATGAAAAGTTGTACTGAGATGAACTTGGGTACAAAGACCATTCTAAAAAGCCTTTCAAAAGCGAGAGTAAATTGTGTACCTATATCTGACATGATGGTTAATAAAACCCCATTCATCTTTACCAATTCCTTGAGATAGAGTTTAGCATAATCCTCAATTTAATATAAAGTATGAACTGGTAAGAAATAAGCTCACTTGGTTATTCTATCTACAATGACCATGAATCATATTGACAACGCATATGAGGTAACCCCATTATAAAATCAATGTTCACCACTTCCCACTTCTATGTAGGGATGCTAAAATCCTAAAGCATACCACTAGACCTCTGGTGCACAACCTTAACCTATTGAAAATTCAAACATTTTCTATGGATTTTGCAATATCTTTCTTCATACCACTCCATTAATAGATTTCTCGCAAACCATAATACATCTTAGTGGCTCCTGGGTGGATAGAATATCTTGTGCCATACGTTTTAGTTAATATTCATCGTATCAACCCATCAATGCAGGGAACACATAACTTTCCTTGATAATGAAGCATACCATCTCCCCTTTGGGAGAAAACCTTAACCTTCTAATCCCGAATTGCCTCCCTTAACTTGACTAAAATAGGATTTGTGTCCTACTTTTCTTTCACTTTGGCAAGCAATGAATAATCAAAACCATTTTGAACCCATTTACTACCTTTGGCTAAATCAACCAATCGAACGCCTAACCTAGAAAGCTGATGAACCTTACAAATTAACTCCTTCTTATCATCATCAATATGTGCAACACTTTCCATAAACAATCTACTAAGAGCATTGACCACTACATTAGCCTTACCTGGGTGATTCATCACACTCATATCATAGTCCTTTAATAATTCTAGCCACCTTCTCAGACAAATATTTAGATCCTTCTGAGTGAACATATACTATGCTCTTATAATTCATGAATACATCAACATGAACCCTATACAGATAATGCCTCTAAATCATTAAGGCAAGGAAAATAGTTGCCAACTCAATGTCATGGGTTGGATAATTATTCTCATAGGATTTAAGCTATCTAGAAGCATAGGCTATGAACTTACTTCGCTGCATCAATACACAACTAAGACCAACTCTAGAGGTATCATAATAAACTACAAACCCATCTAAACCCTTTGCTAAATTCAAGGCTATAGCAGAAGTGAGTCAAGTATTTAACTCTCGAAAAATCTTCTTGTAAGAATCTGACTATTGAAATTTGACTTTGTTTTGAGTTAGTAGATACATGGGAGGAGTAACGGAAGAAAATACTTCAATAAGCCATCAATAGTAACCAGCTAAACCCAAAAAACTCTTGACATCTGATGGAGAGATGGGTTTAGGTCAGTTTCTTACTGTTATAGTCTTTCGAGGATTAACTCGAATGTTATCACCGGGAATAATATAACCAAGGAAAGCTACTGATCTCAACCAAAATTCGCACTTACTGAACTTTGTGAATAATTGATGATCCTTAAGTGTATGCAATACAACCCTCAAATGGTCTGCATGATCACTTTCACTATAGGAATAGACTAGGAAATCATCTATGAAGACTATGACGACATGTCCAAGTACTACTTGAACACCCTATTCATAAAGTCCATAAAAGTTGTAGGAGAATTTATTAGTTCAAAAGACATAACTAGAAATTTGAAGTGGCTATACCAAGTTCTGAAGGATGTCTTTAGGATGTCACATTATTTGACTCTCAGCTGATGATAGTTGAACCTGAAATATAGCATAGAGAAATTGTTTGCACCTTGAAGTTGGTTGAACAAGTCATCAATTCTTAGGAGAGAATACATATTCTTGATTGTGAATTTGTTCAATTGATGGTAGTCGATGCATATTTGGATGGACCCATCTTTCTTGCACACGAAGAGAACTAGAGCACCCCATGGAGAAACACTGGGCCTGATAAAACCGTTATATAAGAGATCTTTCATTTGTTCCTTTTATTCTTTAAGCTCAACTAGAGCCATTCTATAGGGTGAAATTGAGATATGTTAGGTATCTGGGAGAAGGTATATTATAAATTCAATTTCCCTTTCGAGAGAAACTCTAAGAAGATTTTCAGGGAACACTTCTGGAAACTCATTCAATATTCTAGAAACTCATTCACTACTGGAATTGGCTCAAGACTTGGAGTTTTAGAATTTGAGTCCTTAACTCAGATGAGATGTAAATACATCCCTTGGATATTATCTTTCTTGCTTAGTGATAAGAGAAAAATTGACCCTTAGACACTGAAGTACTACCCCTCTACTTAATAATGGGCTTATTAGGAAATTGGAACTGGATAATTCTATTTAGATAATAAACTAAGGCATAGCACGAGTGGAGCCAATCCATATCGAGAATAACATCAAAATGAGTCATCTCTAAATCCATAAAGTCAACTAAAGTAACTTTCTGAGATAGTATGACCGGGCAATTTCTATATACCTGTCTGGATGCAATAGAACTACCCACTATGGTTTACACTAAGATAGGCTCTGATAATATATCGGTACTAATTCTAAATTCTATAACTATATAAGGAGATAGAAAGAAAACTGAAGCTCCAGGGTCTAACAATGTATAAATATGAAGATGGAAGACTTATAACATACCCATAACTACATCAAGGATTTCTTGATCATGTTGAGTCTGGAGAGCATAGAGTTGGTTTTGACGCTGCCCATTAGTGGCACTGGAGGTGGAACCTTACTTTCTAGGGAGACCTATGGGTACTACTAAAGAATTAGTCTGGCCCTACTGACGATCATTTCTACCCTTCTACATACCCAGTGGGCAATGGTTTATCCTATGGCCTAGCTTGCCATATCCAAAGCATGCATCATTACCTACTCTATACTTACCCTGATGATTCTTGCCATACTTCTTAGAAAGCAGATTCGTACAACCACCATTTACGCTGCCCTAGGATTTAGAGCCTGGCACTCTATCCCTACTGTCCATCCTGAACTTAGGCACTAGCACACAGGCATAAGATGGGGATAGATCTAAAAATTTTTAGTGGAACTGAGAATGTTTCCCTTTATTAAACCTTTGTTAAGAAAAGTTGAAGCTACCTGTTATCTTTCTCTTATTCTTCCTTTCCTTCTCCTTATACTTCTTCTTCTTAATCTTCTGAGCATGGACAATCAGCCTAGAGATCTCCATCTTCTTTATCAACATAGTTATCCTGTACTCTTTAACAATCTTCTTAGAAACTATCGATATAAACTTACTCATCTTGGACCTAGAATCGGCCACCATAGTCAGAGAATACCTTGCCAACTGGGTGAACTTCAGTGAGTAATCCTCTACACTCATGTTACCTTACTTCAAATTGATGAACTTTTAAACCATATCCACTCTTAACTCAAGTGGGAAGAATCGGTCTATGAAACTCATTGCAAACATATCCCATTCTATAGGACATACCTCAACACCTCTGCCTTTCTTCCACCACTTAACCAAGTGTAAGCTAATCCTTGCAAGAAATAAGTATCTAAGTTAGCACTCTTACTAAAAGTGACACCCATAATATTGGTCACTTTCTGCACGTAGTCTAGAAACTCTTATGGATTCTCCTCATACTTGAATTGAGAAAACACTAGAGGATTCATCCGAGTAAAGTCGTGCATCCTAGATAAAGCTATATTTATTACTAGATTGGATGGGGAAGCAAAGTATTGGTTATTCTAAGAATCCATAGAATAGGCCAGAGCTATGAAAGTGGCTCTGATTTTGGCATGGAAAACATGCTCGTTCAGAGGACCTACATAAACCAGTGGTGGTAAGGGATGATCCCCATTTCTTCTTCTATTTTTTCTTCTAGGAGGTATTTTATGTGAATGGATGAAAGGTAAGTTATAAAAAAGGAAATTTAATAGAAATCACACTATTTCACATGACAGGAACATTGAAAGAAGGAAACTTTCCTAAAATGTCTCATAGCCTCTTGACCATAAGTGTGGCATACTTCATACCTATTGACAGTACCTAAGCTCACACGAAAGTGTACATGGTCTTACCAAGTAGTAAAGTGGTCTAATGAAAGCCAATTATCGATCCCACAGTGACTTGATTCCACAATAATTCTATTTTAGCTGACAATTTAGTTTCAGTTAATACAAGCATAACCAAAAAAAGAGTTTGTAATTTTAACTAGAGCAAAATAAACAATCTGTAATATAAAGATCTTGAAACAATCAATACGAGAAAACCGAGGGTAAAAGCACTTTTGAACAATCATACTATGTTGTTGAACTTCATTCGTTAACTTTCTTATCTTGGTTATAGATTCGTAGGGTTATTTGCATGATTATGGTTTCCCAACCTCTAATCCTTTACCTAAGTTCAACCTTACAACTACATCGTTGAGTGGGGATGTAATAGTCCACTTAAGTTCTTTAAGCTATCATTCTACGTGTGAATCAAGTAAGGTATCTAAGTACATCCCTATCCTAGACAGTAATTCAAATTCCTTATTTCATAAAGGAATACAAACCATACTTTGTTCATCTTTATGTTCTATCCCCCATTCCTTCTCCCGAGATCTAAAGGTAGACAATTAATGTATTCTATGGGTCGTGAATCCTTAAAATAGTTAAATCAAAGATGAATACATAACAAATAATCTAAAGCAATATTAGTGAAAATAATAGTACTCATGTCTTTGATTTTAACCTCGAAAAAGGGCGTTTACCCATGAATAGTAATAATCGTAATCACAAATCAGTAATTAATCCCTAAAAACATGAATGAACTAAATAAAAAAAAATAAAAACCTATAGAAGAAGTTGTAGCAGCCCCATGGTCTTCAAAATATGTCCAAAGATATGTAAAAATGTGATATAACATGTATTTATAGTATAGGAGCAAGCCAATTCCGTGTTGGACAAGGAAACTATTAGTTAATGAGCTCAGTACTGGGTGGGGCATCACCTTAGCTATAGCCCTGTGATCTGAGGTGATTTTATACACTTTGGTATCATTATTCTAGATTATTTCACCTTATTTTGAGAGCAATTTGTATTCTTAACGTGTTCATATTGATATAAATAAATATTTAAGTGTCCAACTGTGTGATTATAATGTTCAAAGTATTTTTCAAACAATTTTGTACTTGATTGAGTCATTTAGAGTTCAACTCGAAAAACTAGTTTTACTAGCTTGAGCTAGGTGTGTGTCTAGTTGGTTTCGGTGGATTCTAATGTATTTAATTTGTTACAAATAGTTTAAATGTGTAATTATGAGTGAGATAACTTATTTATAATGTGCAAAGCTTAATTTTATTAAGCCATGAGTTGGAATAAAAAGTGAAGATTATTACAAATTTGCCTGATCTTAGCTTTTGTTTTGATTTAGTGTTAAGGTTATTGTGTTGTTTGGATCTCTAATTTATGGTGTGTAATTATGTAGGAGGCTTTGTGAGGTGAATACGGTGATATATTATTGATAAAAGGCCAAAAATTCATTGAAAATACACTACAAAAGGTATGGAAAAAAGGAGGAACGTCCAACACTTAACCAGAATTCGGACACAAATTCTAGTAAGTCAACACTTAAGTCGACGCGTCGACCATCAATGAGGCCAGCATCATGTTCCGTCACTCTAATTAAAAACTGAAATGTCAAGTTGTATCGACACAATGGATGCTTTTCCCATTATTGATATAATTATATGGCACGTGATTGGGCAGGAAGGAATCTTTTTCATCCCATCCTTTAAATCCCACTAGAATGTGGATTATTAATATATATATATTCACACCTGGACACTATTATTTTCTTGGTCAACTTTGAACTTTGGTGGAAAATTTAACACCAAAAATAATTGTGACAATTCACTGGACACGTAGATAGCTAGGGGCAATTCTTTGATTATTTATATTGGATAAACTTTGGAGAAATTAGGGGAGAGCATATCTGGAAAACATTATTAGCGGTGGAAAAATGGTGGTGGTTGCCACTTTGTTATTAGGTTTTAGATTTTTTGTTTAGCTTTTAATTTTTCATATCATGTATTTGGTTATTTGGATTGTGATTATGAATATTATTCGCTAAACACCTTCTCTCTAGGGTTAAATCCAAGAATATGATTACTATTATTTTGGATTAATTTAGATTAATTTTGCTTATCATATTTGGTTGTTTATTTATTTATTTATTTATTCTTGTTATAACTATTTTAAGGATTCACGACCCTTAGAATACATATATTGTTAATCTTTTGATCTCGGGAGAGGTAATAGGGAGATAGAACATGGGAATAGACAAAGTTTGGGTTTTTATTCTCTTTTAAAATAAGGAATTAAACTTAGCATCTAGGATAGGGGTGTACTTAGATGCCTTACTTGATTCAAATGTAGGATGATAACTTTAATTGACTTAATTGGATTATTATATCCCTGGTCAACAATGTATTTGTAATGTCCATATTAGGTAAAAGATTAGAGGTTGAGAAACCATGATCATAAAATTAACCCTACGAATCAACAACCAAGATAAGCCAGTTAACGAAGAAAATTTAATAACATAGTATGATTGTTCGAAGTGCTTTAATCATGGAATTTAGTCTATTGATTGTCCCAAGACTTTTATTTTTATGCATTATTTTATTTTATTTTTAATTTACAAAATTATAAATCTCTTTTTGTTTACTTTTTCTCAATTGTTAAACTAAAATTGGATAGTCGGCAAATGCAAGTCTCTGAGAGATCGATACTTAGGCTTTCTTGAAGCCACTTTACTCTTTGGTAGACCACGTACACTCTCGTGTGTGCTTGGGCACTGTCAAGTTTTTCGCGCTGTTGCCGAGGACTTGTAACTAGGCAACTATCTTATTTTTAGTTTTCTATATTGAGTTGTAAAGAGTTTTTGTTTAGTTTCTTTTTAGTTTCTTTTATTTCTCTTTTTATCACACTTCTTGATATGTCATCCTGGAATGGATGGTTTTTTAGTGGTGACAATTCTTGTTATTTTTGTGGGGAAATTCATCAAGCGACTTTTATTTAGATTTTGATGGAAGTGTGTAGATGGGGCCTTTATAATATGATGCAGATACTATTTTATCTATGGAGAAGATTGCAACTTGGTGTTTTGTTTGTGGTCAAAGTGGTCATACTGCAGCTATGTGTGCTGTCAACCCCGATTAAATATTATTTGTGAGCTATGTTGAAAGGCAAAATTATATAAACAACTACAATCAAATGAGGAAAAATAAGCCACAAATTTAATCATGGAACAACTAGCAGAAGTTTCAGCAGCAACAACCAAACATGCAGGCCACAATTCAAACGACCAATTTGGAAGAGATGTTGAAACAAATTTTAACATCTTAAGTATAGTTTATGGTAGACATGAAGAGCTATCAGGAGGCTGTAGAGTAATTTAATAATAAGCTAGAGGTAGATGCAGAATTGACTTCCTAACCTGTTGTAGATGAAGTTGCTAAAAATTCGAGGAAGTTTGAGTACTCAAAAACTAAAGTTATTGAATAGGTTGAGGAGATATCACCACCACCAAGTCTACATATGCTAAGCAAAGAAAAATATGAGGAGGATATTAGCCAATTTATATAGCATACACAAGAATCGCAGCCACTCGATTGTCATTTTTCTTTTGAGACTAAAATTAAGAAGGCGAAAATAAGTAAAGGTATTGGGGATTGTGTAAATTTTGAAGTGGGATTAGCTGGTTCTTAAAAAGCACTTTTCTACATTATGTTTTGATGATGTCTTATCTTTGGAATCATTTAAAGTAGTGGAAGAATGTGAAGATGACGAACAAGAATCCTATATTCTTTATTTTGCACTGGTTAAGCAATATAAAAACAAACCTCACTTCAAGGCTGAGTGGTTTACCATGCACATTCCATTACTCGGTTCCTTAATTTTTTTACCACCACCCAATGAGCGAGGTAAAAAATGGATGCTAAGTTGGGGGTGAAATACATATCCTCAAGGTGGAGGAAAAAGTTGATTGGGTCGTGCCACGATACTAAATTAGGCACTTCGTGGGACGCAACCCAAGCTAAGGTATATTTTATTTTTAGTTTGTAGTTTTATTTACTTCACATAGTTTTTGTTTTATTTTGAGCCATAGATTGATGGGAAGTGTAAGTACGGGAAACTTGAGCTAAGAATTACGGCAAAAACTAAGTGTACGGTCCCATAGACCCTCTTTTATGCAAAAAGATGCTACTAACTAAGACAAGAGGCCTCAGAGAGTATTTCTATCTCTTACTTTTTAAGTTACTTTTGGGACAAAGTAAATTTTTAAGTCTGGGGTAGGAAAATTCCTAATTTTTGGCTCAATTTAAATTTTTTAGTATAGGAAAAAGCGAGATATTTGAGTTGGTGCTATTTTATATTGCATGATGCAAGTGGGTTTGTTCGTATAAACATGTTGAATTGTGCGACTTGCTATTTTGAGACTCTTAGGCTCATGTTTGTGACTCTGGTACTTGTTTGGCTTAAATCTGAACTCATGCTATTATTGGTTGGGAGTCTATGATGATCCTAGTGAGTTGAGCATGTGCCATGTGCGTGTGAAATTTTTGTATGTTCCTTGTTGCATATGATTTCTAGAACTTGCCCGGTGTGTGTGCAAAACGAAATAAAGAATGTGAGTTTAGGAGATGATTTAGGCATTTCTTTGGTAGCCTTATTTTATACCTTCTATTTGTCCTACCTTTTGTGTATTATCCTAGTTAACCCCCGTTGAGCCTTTAGCTTTTTCTTTGGAAACCTCATAAGTAGCCTAATCCCTTTCTTTGATAGACTATAATTTGATCCAAAAAGCTCCCAAGTGCTTTAGTGAAAAAATTTAATTAATAAGGAGTTTGAGAAATTGAAGAAGAAAAAGGAGAAATTGATACCCCAAGGTAATAGTTATTGGTGTTGATAATTGATGTGTGGTGGATGGGTGTGATATAATTTATACTAGAACTATTGCCATGATTGTAAAAAAAAATTAATTTATTTGGTAGTAAATTATGCGTCCACCAAGTGTTTGTGAAAATGCTTAAAAGAAATGGGAAAGAAAAAGATATGGGTGGATGAAAAAGTACAATTTGGTTGTTAGAGAGTGGTTTTAAATGTATGATGTAGTGTATTAAAGAGCTTATAGAGGTTAGTCACTATTCTTGGCCAAAAGAGTTCCTACCCGAAAAAGTCCTAATTGATCCTATGTTCATCATTTCGATATTAGTGGAGCACTGCACTAAGGGAAATCCTATGGTTCATTGTGGGTAACTTGTGAATTCTTCGTGAGAGTGAGCATAATTTGATTCTTATACCCATTATGTTATAAAGTGCATTATTGTGAGTGATTATGGGTAGCTCTCTTATTGTAAGGGCACATGTTTGACGAATGTTGGTGATTTGTATAATGTCCTTGATTGAGAAATATGCATGAATTTTACACTTAGGTGAGTCAATTCTTAAGGCTAGGATGTTTTGTAGTAGTGTTCATGAGCTATCAATTGTGTTTGTAACGTGCTTTGTGTAGAAATTTGCATTCTACGTAGTCATTGTAGTACTAGCTTGAGTGCCTTTATTTTAGTATAATTGTAGATTAACCTCAGATTTTTATGCTTAGATTAAAGATTTGTTCGAGGTAGAACAAGAGTTTTAAGTGTGGGGTGATGATCTGAGATGATTTTATACACGTTGGTATCACTATTCTGGCTTATTTCGCCTTGTTTTGAGAGAAATTCGTGTGCTTAACGTGTTCATATTGATATAAATAAGCATTTCAGTGTCCAAGTGTGTGATTATAATGTTCAAAGTATTTTTCAAACAAGTTTGTACTTAATTGAGTCATTTAGAGTTCAACTCGGAAAACTAGTTTTACTAGCTTGAGCTAGGTGTGTGTCTAGTTGGTTTCGGTAGATTCTAATGTGTATAAGCAATTCCAAATGGTTTAAATATGTAATTATGAGTGGAATAACTTGTTTGTAATGTGCAAAGCTCAATTTGATTAAGTCAAGAGTTGGAATAAAAAGTGAAGATCATTACAAATTAGCCTTATCTTAACTTTTGTTTTGATTTATTGTTGAGGTTATTGTGTTGTTTGGATTTCTAATTTGTGGTGTGTGATTATGTAGGATCCTTTGTAATATGAATACGGTGATATATTATTTATAAAAAGGCTAAAAATTCATTGGAAGTAGACTACAAAAGGCATGAGAAAAAGGAGGAACGTTCAACACTTAACCAGAATTTTGGACGCAAATTCTAGTAAATCGACGCGATATCATTGCGTCGCGTCGACCATCAATGTGTCCAGCATTGCGTTGCGTTGCTCTAAATAAAAACTTCAAAGTCAAGTTGCATCGACACAGTGGATGCTTTTCCCATTATTGATATAATTGCATGGCACGTGATTGGACAGGAGGGAATCTTTTTCATCCCATCCTTTAAATCCCACCAGAATGAGGATTATTAATATATATATATATATATATATATATATATATATATATATATGCATAGCTGGACATTATTATTTTCTTCGTCAACTTTGAAATTTTGTGGACAATTTAACACCAAAAATAATTGTGAAAATTCACTGAACATGTGGACAGCTAGGGGAAATTATTGGATTATTTAAATTGGACAAAACTTTGGAGAAATTGGTGGAGAGAATATCTGGACAACATTATTAGTGGTGGAAAAAAGGGTAGCGGCTGCCACTTCGTTATTAGGGTTTCAATTTTTGTATTTAGCTTTTAATTTTTTATATCATGTATTCAATTATTTGTATCGTGATTATTAATATTATCGGCTAAACTCCTCCTTTTCAGGGTTAAAGCCAAGAACATAATTACTATTGTTTTGGATTAATTTCAATTAATTTTGCTTATCATAGTTGGATATTTGTTTATTCTTGTTATAACTACTTTAAGGATTTGTGACCCTTAGAATACATATATTGTTAACCTTTGATCTCGGTAGAGGTAATAGGGAGATAGAACATGGGAATAAAGAAAGTTTGGACTTTTATTCTCTTATAAAATAAAGAATTAAGCTTAGCGTCTAGGACAGGGGCGTACTTAGATGTCTAACTTGATTCAAACGTAGGATGATAGCTTTAATTCACTTAATTGGTTGGATTATTACATCCCCTCTCAATGATGTAGTTGTAATTTCCATATTAGGTAAAATATTAGAGGTTGGGAAACCATGATCATGCAATTAACCCTACGAATCAACAACCAAGATAAGCAAGTTAATGAAGGAAATTCAATAACATAGTATGATTGTTCGAAGTGTTTTAACCCTGGGATTTAATCTATTGATTGCCCTAAGATTTTTATTATTACGTATTATTTTTTTTTTAATTTACAAAATTTCAAAATATCTTTTTGTTTACTTTTTCTCATTTGTTAAACTAGAATTGGATAGTCGGTGAACGCAAGTCCTTGAGAGATCGATACTTGGGCTTACGTACACTTGCGTGTGCTCTTGGGCGCTGTCACACCGCTCTAGGTGAGGCTGATCCATGGCTAGAGCACCGCTCTATGCATGTCTGTACCCTGCCCATATCCCTGCTGCAGGTGGGGTAGAGCCTCAATATCGCCTTGAGCCTCTGGAAGTTGCTCTCCGAATTTTGGTTAAGTGTTGAGTTTTCCCTCTTAAGTCATTGTCTTGTGGTGTATTTCCCATGGATTTCAAGTCTTATTAACATTAAATTATCATCATATCATCTCCCAAAGCATCCTACAAGCTCACACCACACAAATTAGGAGACAAACAGAACACACTATTCATAACAATGAATCAAAACAAGAGCTAAGCGAGGCAAGTTCACATTGATCTTTCACTTATTTTTCAAGCTGTACACTCAATAAAAGTGATATTTGATCACTACCAACAAGTTATTCCACTCATAATTTCACATTAAAATTATTTGGAACAAATTAAATACCATAGAATCCAACAGAATCATCTAGACAAGTACCTAGCTCAAGCTAGTAACGCTAGTTTTCTCAAATGAACACTAAATGACTTTGAAGTACAAACTTGTTTGGAAGTCACTTTGAACATTATAAACACATGCTCTAACACTTTGATTCATATTTATCTCATTATTAATCCATGTAGCTTATGAATTATCCTCAAAACAAGGCTAAAAAGGCTAGAATAGTGACCCTAGAACGCATCAATACACCTAACATCACCACCCTACACTTAAAGCCTTGTTCGTCCTCAAACAAATCTTAAATATAAGTATCATGAGCTGGAGACTCTATACTTCTACTTTATGCAAGACACTCAAACTAGTACCACCATGACTACCCGTAATGCAAGTTTCTTTACTAAGCATGTTACTAACACAATTGAAATCTTATGAATACTACTCCAAAACATCCTAGCCTAAAGATTTGACTCACCTAGTGGCAAACTCATGTTTACAATTCAATGAAGGACGTCATACAAATCACCCATATTCATCAAATATGTGCCCCTCACAACATGAGAGTTACCCATAATCACTCACAGTTAAGCAATTCATAACATGGTGGGTACAAGAATCAAATTACACTCACTCTCACAAAGAATTCACAAGTTACACACAAAGAACCATAGGATTTCCCTTAATGTAATGCTCCACTAATATTAGAATGTTAAGCTTAGGATCAATTAGGATTTTTTTTAGCTGTAATGTAGGCTAAGGGATGGGTAGGATCTATTTGGGAATAGTGACTAATCTCTCTAAGCACTTTAATACACTATATTATATATTAGAACCAATCTCAAACAACCAATTCACACCATTTTGTCTACCCCATTCTTTTATTTTGCCCCATCTCTTTCAAGCATTTTCACAAACACATGGTGGGCATATTGTTTATTCCTTCAAGATTTAATTTTTCTCATTTTCTACAATCATGGGAATATTTATAACACCCTTTAATCACTCCCAACCACCATTCATCAAATATAAACACCAATACTATTACCTTGGGGCATCAATTTCACCTTTTCCTTCTTCAATTTCTCAACTTCTTTTTAAATCATTTTTTATTAAAGCACTTAGGAGCTTTTTGGATCAAATTATGGTTGATCAAAGAAGGGGATTAGGCTATATATGAGGCTACTATATAAAAGGCTAAAGGCTCAATGGGGGTTAACTAGGATAATACACAAAGGGTAGGACAAATAGAAGGTATAAAATAAGGCTATCAAACAAATGCCTAAATCATCTCCTAAACCCACACTCTTTATTTCGCTTCACATACACACACCGAGCAAATTCTCGACATAACACACAACAAGGTATATACAAAAATCTCACATACACATGGAACCTGCTCAACTCAATAGGATCATCATAGACTCTCAACCAACCAATAGCATGAATTCAAATTTAAGCTAAAAAGTACAAAAGTCAAAAATTTGAGCCTAGGAGTCTCAAAAGTAGCAATTCACTCATTCAACATGCTTATACTAAACAAAAAACTTGCACTATGTAATAAAAAATAGCAGTGATAAGAATATCTTACACTAAAAATTTTTACATTGATCCAAAATTTAGGAATTTCGCTACCCCATACTTCAAAATATACTTTGTCCCTAAAGTAAATTTAAAAGTAAGAGACAGAAATACTCCCTGAGGCCTTTAGGCCTAGCTAGTAGCATCTTTACACATAAATGATATCCATGGGACACCACACACTATTTTTTCCATGATCTTTAGCTCAGGTTTTTGGTACTTAGACTTTCCATTAACCTGTGACACAACCAAAAACAACAACTACGTGAAATAAAAAATAAAAAATAAAAAGAAAACATACCTACTTAACTTGGGTTGCCTCCCATGCAGTGCCTGATTTAGTGTCGCGGCACAACCCAACTAACGACTTAGTCATTCTCTTTCCTTCTTATTCTCATGCTTGGACTCTATATTCTTCTTATTTTTACCCCTCTTGGGTGTGAATTTTCTAGATCAGGAAATTCCTCAACTTTAGCCTTTTCAGCCTCATCAATTAGCATCAAATAAGGCTTAGGCTGTAGAAGCTTAGGCTTCTCAATCAGGTAGTTCAAAGAGGTCTTTATAGGACTAACCACCCCACACTCGTCTCCTTCAATAACATTGATCACATATAAATCTTCATAATGGGATGTTAGTTTAGGTTCTTTGTAAACATCAAATACCACTTCTTCATCCTCTACCCTTATTTTGAGTATGCCTTCTCGAATGTCAATCAATGCTCCTCTGATTGCTAAGAATAGATGCCCCAAGATGATTGGTAACTGTTAATCTACCTCAAAATCAAGAATAATAAATTTAGCAGGAATAATAAATTTACCAATATTTATGAGGACATCCTCAATAATTCCTTTCGGATAAGCCATGGACCCGTCTACTAGCTGTAAAACTACCTTGGTCGATTTAGACTCTCCCAAGCCCAAAAGCCTAATTTATCAACAAATACAAGGGCATGAGATTTATGCTCGCCCCTAAGTCACTCAATTCATGTAGCACTTTACTCTCACTTTGGATAGGTAGAGTAAACATACACAAATCTCTTAATTTCTTACAGATTTTCTATGTCATCACAGTGCTAAACTCTTTAGTGAGTCTTATTGCCTCCACATCTATCAAGTACTTTGCATACTTGGGCATACCCTACAAAACATCTAACAAAGGTAAGTTAATGTGAAGCCCTCTGAATGTATCAAAGAATTTCTTAAACATTGCATCCTCTTTTGCTTTCATGTGCTTTTGAGGAAAGGTAGTGGCAGCACTTGTTTCTTTTCTGGTTCAGCAACAACATTCTCCTTCAAGTACTCAAACTTTCTTGACTTATCAACAGCTTTTTCAGAAACCTATCGGGGAGTCAAATCTGCATCTACCTCCTTTGTTACCTTGGGAGGTTCTTTTTGAAGCTCTTTACCTCTCCTCACGGTGATTGCCATAACCATCTTTGGATTTTCTGTATCTGCTGGAAAACCTCCTTATGGCCTAGTATTCCATGCTTGCTACAACTATCCTACTTGAATCTCTAAGATTCTCTGAGCCTCTTGAAAATTTTTTATGTCCGCAGCCAATTATGTCTGACTGACTAGAAGCTGCTTTAACATCTCTTCCATGTTGCTAGTTGACTGATTTGTTTAGGTCTATGGCTGTGAAGCATTCCATGGCTGAGTTTCCCACTTCATGTTGTAGGCATTACCATATTTTGGAATTTGAGCATTGCCCATATACATCACCGATTCTGGATTGGAAGCACACATAGCCACTAAGTGACCACTATTACCGTATATTTCACACTAATCCGTATCTTGTTGGATGGCATTGACTGTGGCTTCTGGTTGTAGAGATCCCAATTTTAGGCTATTGAACTGAGTATTTATCATGTTTTGCAATGTTTCAACCTAAGATGATAAGGCAGTGAACTGGTTTACCTCCAATACACCTATAACTCTTTTAGTGGCACTTCTTGAATTTGAATGCCATTCGAGATTTCCCTGTGCTATGCGGTTCAACAATGTGTACAACTCATCATAAGTCAACTCCAGTGCTTGACCACCTTATTCTGAATCTAGCAAAATCTTTATATTATGATCAAGTGCTTCTACAAAAGGATGAGCAAGTACCTTATTGGATTGTTGGTGGTGTGGAAAATTCCAAAGAAGAGCCTTGAAGTGCTCCCAAGCATGACATAGATTTTCACTAGTCTTCTATTTGAAGCTTACTATCTTACTGTGAAGTCTCGCAGTATTTCCTGATGGAAAGAACCTGATGAAGAACTTTCTAGCTAAGTCATCCCATGACATGATTGAATTGATCGGCTCTGTATTCAACTACCTTTTAGATTCCCCCAACAGTGAATGGGAGAAAAGTGTCACCCTCACATAATCTGTACTCACCCCAGTCGAAATGAACATGTCAGTAATCTTAGTGAAAGTCTGCAAGTGGACTGGTGGATCCTCATGTGAAAGCCCTGCAAACTATCCACTGCTGATGAGAAGCTACACCATGTTGTGCTTTAACTCGAAATTCCCTCAGTAGCCAATCTTTGAATTGGGGAGTTCAAGTTTGTCAGAAGCGGGACTGCCACTTTCCTGACTGTCCTACGGGCTGCTTGTTCTTCAGCCATTGGAGCAGGAACTATTTGGTCTTCTTCTATCTGTGGAAATTGGGGGAGATGCATTGCATCTCTCCTTCATTGATGGAAGTGTTATTCGGGTTCAGGGCTTGGTTCAACCAAATCCCTATCCCTTGCCAGCTTTCTAACCTTAAAACCTATTCTTGCAATTACAAAACCAAGACCAAGAATAAAAACACCAAATAAATCTAAAAGTAAAACCAAAATAAATAGTTTCCAAATAACAAGTCCTGGGAAACGACGCCAAAAACTTGACAGTGCTCACGCAAGTGTACGGGGTCTTATCAAGTAGTAAAGTGACACAATGAAAGCCAATTATTGATCCCAAAGAGACTTGATTTCATAAAAAGTCTATTTTAGCTCAAAATTTAGATTCAGTTGATGCAAGCGTAACCAAAAAGAGAGTTTGTAATTTTTAACAAGAGAAAAGTAAACAATGTGTAATGAAAAGATCTTGAAACAATCAATAGGAGAAAACCCCGGGTTAAAGACCTTTTAAAAAATCATACTATGTTGTTGAACTTCATTTGTTAACTTCATTATCTTGGTTGTAGATTCGTAGGGTTATTTTCATGATTATGGTTTCTCAACCTCTAATCCTTTACCTAAGTTCACCTTACAACTACATCGTTAAGTGGGGATAAAATAGTCTCCTTAAGTTCTTTAAGCTATAATCCTACGTGTGAATCAAGTAAGGAATCTAAGTACATCCCTGTCCTAGACACTAATTCGAATTTCTTATTTCATAAAGGAATACACCATACTTTGTACATCTTCATATTCTATCCCCTATTTTCTCCCCTGAGATCAAAAGGTAGACAATTTATGATTGTAAGGGTCAAAAATCCTTAGAATAGTTAAATCAAAGATGAATACACAACCAATAATGATAATAAAAATTAACGAACTTAATTCAAAACAATAGTACTCATGTCCTTGGCTTTGACCCCAAAAAAGGGCGTTTAGCCATGTATAACATAATTGTAATCATAAATTGGTAATTAACGACTAAAAACATGAATGAACTAAATAAATATAATAAAAACCTAAAGAATAAGTTGTATCAGACCTTTGATCTCCAAAATATGTCCAAAGATATGTAAAAACGTGATATAATATGTATTTATTGTATAGGAGCAAGCCAATTCCGTGTTGGACAAGGAAACTATCAGTTATTGAGCCTGGGACTGGGTGGGGCATCGCCTGGCTATAGCCCCACTCCAGGCGAGGCTGATCCCTAGCTATATAACTGGTCCATTCAATGTATCACCCTACCCATAGCTCTACTACAGGTGGGGCAGCATCTCAATATAGCCCTGAGACTCTGGAAGTTGCTCTCTGAATGTTGGTTAAGTGTTGAGTCTCCCCTCTTAAGTCCTTGTCTTGTGGTGTATTTACCATGGATTTCAAGCCTTCTTCACATCAAAATGTCTTCATATTAATCTTACAAAGCATCCTACAGATATACACCACACGAATTAGGAGACAAACATAACACAATACTCATAACGATGAATCAAAACAAGAGCTAAGCGAGGCTAGTTCGTATTGATCTTTCACTTATTGTTCCAGCTGTACACTCAATAAAAGTGAACTTTTCTCACTACGAACAAGTTATTCCACTCATGATTTCACATTAAAACCATTTGGAACCAATTAAACTCTATAGAATCCAACGAAATCAACTAGACAAGCACCAGCTCAGGCTAGTAACGCTAGTCTTCTCGGATGAACTCTAAATGACTCTTTGAAGTACAAACTTCTTTGGAAGTCACTTTGAACATTTTAAACACATGCTCTAACACTTTGATACACATTTATCTCATTATCAACCCATGTAGCATACAAATCATCCTTAAAACAAGGCTAAAAAGGCTAGAATAGTGATGCTAGAATGCATAAATACACCTAACATCACCCATGCACAAGACTCTACTAAACGCGGATTTTAGAAACCCTAGGACAATTAAAAACTTAGGATCTGATACCAATTTTTTTCACAACCTGAGGCAACCCCCTAGTCTTAATTCTGTGCTTAAGGCCCACAAGTGACCCCAAGCTAACCCATGATCGAGTACCTGCTGTGACCACTAAATAAGATTATAATGAAATATCATGTGCGAAAGTTAAACAAATAAAATTATGGTAAGATGTAATACTGAAACAAATACCAATGTTTCTAGACTACTAATAAAAAATGAAAACAAGTCAGAATATATGAGTATTTAAATATTTGAATATCTGAAAGCCTCTAAGACATGAGAAGTTGATGGGACAATCCCCCAACTAACTCCGATTGACTGAAATAAAGGATGTACTAAAAATAAATGCAAATAACTTATCCTCGATAGATGAGGACTCATCACAATAGCTGATGAGTGGCACTGGTCTGACTAAGGGCGATCGAGGAACTGAGCACCCGAACCTACATTGTGAAATCAATATAGTGAAAAATAGAGTATGTAGTCAGTACTTGGAATGTACTGCTATGTGAGATAGTGACAACTAAGATACTTATAAGTACTGGGTATAAATGCATGAACATATAAGAAGAATGCAAGACCTAGTGAGACATGAAATAAGATAATATGTAAAATAAATAATTGAATAACTAATAAACTAAACACTTGGTCATGTTAACCTTAGATTATATGGTCTAAATATTGAACTGAGACTTTGGGTGCTAACTACAATTGATATGCCCTAATTTGAGCTATCGGGGTCCAACCTGTAACCCAATTTGGAAAGGTGCTGGTACCTTGCCATGGGTACCAACACATAGCTGACGATGTGGATCCACAAGGCTGATATCCTAAAGGATGAGGGTCTCATGCCTCTACTAATGGGGGACCTCTCATAATCTATGGTGGTTCCGTAGGTCTAGAACTTGAGGACTACTACTAACGGCTCATGCCTAACTAATGGGGGAGCCGTTATCCCCACATTCACTCGGTGCTAAGTGTTACACCCAACTGAATGCCAGTAGTATTATTATTCATTTAACTTTATGTGATACTGATAAGTGCTCAACATGAACATTATACTCTGAATATGAAAATAAAATCATGATCTAACTGACTTGTTACTTGAAAATGGAAATGTGTATAAACGTATAGGTATCGGGTGTTCTCTAGTACTTAATAATAATTTAAATACAATGACATTATTTAAGAACAATGTGAAGGAATTCATGATTAAAAGACCCTAAACATAGAATATATCCCTAACTGATGGAATCTATGATTATTAGTACGGGATTTTGTTAAATTTATGAGGACAACATGCTATATAGTTTAATTCATGAATTGGTAAGTTAACATGGTGTCAACTGAACATAATATGGGTAATTGAAATTTTAAGCATATAATAATGAAATTCTCATGGGGAAAGACATTGGTATGGCTTGAATTCGAAACAACTATGAGACATTGAGTAAATTCATACTTAACATTGAAATTTTATAAAGAGAGGAAAAAGGGATTATACATGAAATACAAGGGTTTTTGTGACTCAATGGGTGGAAGAAACCCATTGATGAATATCCCACATACCTGAGTTTCTTGAATTCTTGAAGAAGAAATGGAATTGGGACCTTGAATGGTTGAATTCTTTAGAAGAAACTTGAAATTTGTGTTCTTGGGAATGAGGAAGATTTTTACATTGTTAATTGATGAGAAATGGGGCAAATAATGCCTTGTTTGGGTTTTAAATCGTGATTTGGATGATTAGGGAGAGGGGAAAAGACCAAAACACCCCTTTGGACTTTAAATAAAGTCGCAGGAAAAACACAGTCTCCTTAGTACGGAGGCTATCGCGGAGACTAGCCTCCATGACATGGCGTGTATCATAGCGACTAACCTCTGTGTCACGCCGTGTATCACAAAGGTCTAGCCTACGTGATATGCCTAAATAGTTGAGGCTTATTGCATCTATTGTACAAAATCACCCCGAACCTCTTCCAAAAATTTCAAAACTCTCCTAGATGGCCCTTTTAATATCCCTAAATATGTTTCAACTCATAAATAGCTATTTCAAACTCAGGAAGGCCAAAAATTAAATATTCAAAATCTTAGGGTCTTAAAATGGTTGTCTCTTGTACTTTGTGTGAAATAAATGCCTTTGGAACTTTAAAACATGAGATGTATAGCTGAAAACTTGCTTAGGATCTTGCGGGGTATTATAGGCACTCTCTCGAGAAATGCCCACAAGCTCTATAACCATAACATGACCTAGACACCATACTGAAACTAAAAGATCAGCTGACCTGAAAAAAACTCCACGACTAGAATATCCAAAAGACCAGAAGATGAACCTCTTGAAGAGTGACCACTATACCATAGCTAGGACAATCACTGAACTAGAATGGCCTCCTTCAATAATTTGAAATGCGTCTAAATGGGCCTACTAGACTGATATTAATATTGATACGGTTGATGTGAAGGGTACCTACCCTAAGAACTTCTACCTCTGAACACTGAACTACTATGGAACCCACTGAAAATACCTTAGTATCATGACCTCTTATTGCGACACCCTTGGGCCTCGTAATGCATCTCCTCCATAACCTAAGCTTGATTAGAAACTTCAGCAAAAGACCTATCCACAATAACCAAACTCTATGTAGACATAAAAAGAGAAAGTCTCAATCCCCAAACAAAGCAATGAACCCTCTCATACTCAGTAGCCAGAATAGAAGTGGCATGATTAGTTAACTCATGAAATTGTACCTCATACTCCACAACAGTCATGGATCCTTACACCAACCCCGAGAACTGATCTTTCAAATGATCCCTAAGGGTACGAGGCAGATACTTCTCTAAGAAGATCTCGGAGGACTAAGTCCATGTAAATGGCAAAGATTTAGTTAGCCTGGAATCAAGATTATCTCTCCACTAATGTCAAGGATATAAGTCCAACTAAAAAGTAGTGTACTAAAGAAGAAATAAACCGTAATGATGCCTGGGATTGTCCTTAAGCCACCGCTGACTGAGGCGGAAGAATATCTAGGCTCGGTCTCATGTCTCTCATCTCATTTAGTGGTAGCGTATGTCCTAACCATCTGTAAAAGAGCAAAACCAAAGGACTGCTTTAGAAACCAACTCAGATTCTTAGAACAAAATAAATGAAAGAAGTGAAGAACTACTAAGAGTGACCTATATCCTTCCAAAGATAAAAAACTAACATCATAGTTATGATTTGCGGGACTCTACTTTGATACTTGATCTTGTACTAACAATACTAGTGAACCTAGGCCCAATACCAATTTTTCATGACTCAACTTATGAGTCATAATGGAAACTACTTTATCCCTCCATTAGGTAAGCCAAACCATAGCCCAGAGCTATAAATAATAGGCCAACTCGATTGAAAATAGCTAAAGCCCCAAACCAACAATTAAAGGCTGGTAGTAATAATAAGACAGTCCTAATAGTGTAATAGGTCGATAAACTTTCAACAATCATCCCATGACCTAGTTGTGTTGGTACAAAAGATACTATAAATGAAATATAATTACTAAAATAGTAAAATACAATTTATCTCAAAAAATAAAAGACTAGATATAGATAATAGAAGGAAAAAGGGTAACTCCGACTCCAAGAGCTCACCAAATCTCTGAAATCAACTCAGCACGAATGTCACGTTAGCATCAACTACTAGTACTTGAATCTGCACCAAAAAGATATAGAAGTATAGTATGTGGACCACAACCACTGGTACTAAGTAGGCATCATCGGTCAAGTGAGCTACATTATGATATAAATATGATAAGATACAAGATAAAAGAAGCTAAGTCAAGGTAAAAGTTGCAAACATAAAAATAGGCTCCAACATTGTTAAGCATGAATAAATAACTCCAGAAAAGTAATAACCCAATGCGGCCCCCCATAAGCCCAAAAGGTATAATCAAAGGAAAATAAATGACATCAAACCTTCCATACGGTATCATATCATACCCAACTCTCATTGCTAAACTCAAATCAAAACTCATATCATCATATTATATCATACTCAATAGTATCAACATCATAACAACATCTGCCGGACTCAAATCGAAACTCATATTATCAATATCATTGTCAATTGCCAAACTTGAACTAGAACTCATATTATCAATATCATCATCAATTGTCAGACTTAAACTGAAACTCATATTATCAATATCATTATTAATTGTCGGACTTAAGCTAGAACTCATATAAGTAGACCTTGATCATAAACCCTACCAATAAACCATATATAAAAGCCATATCAATAAACCATATAAGTAAACTATATCAATAAACCATCGAATTTTACCCCAAATTAGCACCAACTCCCAATAACAAACTAGCATACTCATTAAGTATTCAATCTCCTTAAAGTATCAAAAGAATAACTAATATGAGTTAAACATACATAAATACGTCTACAAAAGCTAACACAAATCTCTCCTACCTTGAGCTGAAGGGGCCTACTTCTAATCTCTAAAATCCATTATTAGGCAAATTCTACCTCGGACTAGGCTAAGGTATCTAAACTTATTTCTAGATGTTAACTAAGTAATAATTAACCCTAAGATAGCAATTCTATGTAAAGTATGAGTATCTAAGTCAATTTCCACCTAAAATCTGAGTAACTACATTAATTTAAACTAAATTATAATTCCATGATTGCTTAAATAGTCCAAATAAGAATAATCATACCAACCATGCCTTCAATACCTAAATACCATCCCATATCTAGAATAATATCATGATTATACTATGAATTAGCTCAATCTATGAGGAAGGCAGACCTACCCTACCTGGAAGCCAAATAATTGCTCGAAGAATACACTAAACCACTAATTTCCCCTTTCGAGAAGCTTATGCAAGGTGCCACACTATAAAAATCACAATCTACTCAACAAAACGAGAACATGGATACCCATATTGCACTATTGTGTTTTAGGTCCAAAATTACGTAAAATCCTATATGGGGCCTTATTAACAAAATCACACTTTCAAAACCAACACAATGTCCTTCTATGGTGAACGATATTTACCCTAAAAAAGGGTGAATTTTGAGCTCAAATGGTACTTCAATCAAGCCACCAAGCTTTTCGGGATTTTAGAAAAAGATAGAGAATTAAATTAGGAAATTGATGGAAGCTTACCACAAATTCAAAGAAGAAACGCGTAAATTAACTTCACCAAAGCTCCAAAATCACACACAAATGATTCTCCTACCTTTTCTCACTTTTTAGGGTTCAATATCTTTGAGAATGGATAAAAAATGGGGAAATCAAGCTAAGTGATGTTTTAATACCACTACCAGGTCCACAGGTGTCTCTTTAGAGGACACTGGGCTGCTTAAGTGGTCACTGCTTAAGAGACCCAGTGTCTCCTTAGCAATATTTGGTGTTCCCTCAGATACCGCTTAAGCGACCTTTTGTCGCTTAAGCGGCCATCGCTTAACCACCAAAGGTATTGCTTAAGCAATACCTATTGGGCGATGCCAGGCCACTTAAGCAACTTCTAGGACACTTTAGTGGCATTAGCTCTAAAAATAAAAGAAACTACTTGGTAACTAAACTGTTAGTTCCACCAAGTCATTAATGACTTGGGGAAGCTATAGGAAAGCTCTAAATGACAAACATTAGTGGAAATATCAAAAATGACCTGGAGGGTCATTACAAACACCTATGCTCAAAAGTGAAGTATCAAAAACATTATAAGATTCTTACCTTCAATAAACAAAGAAAGGATAGGGGACATAATCTAGAGATTTTTTGAGGTTTCAAAAGCTCTCACCTTAAATAGATCTAACCAAACAAATTGCACCTCCTTTTGAGTCAGCCTTGTCAAGAACTAGAAGGACCCATAAAGCACTCACCTTAAATAGATCTAAGGTAACTGAAGATAACTAGAACTCATACTTTGAGAATTTGGAAAATAACCCTTTCTCCCTTAGAATCTCCAACACTATGAAAACGTGACCTGCATGTTCTTCCTTATTCTTGGAGTAAACTAGAATTTCATCAATAAACACAATAACAAAGGAATCCAAGAATGATTTAAAAATACCATTTATCAAGATCATAAAGGCTGCAGGCGCATTATTTATCCTAAAGGACATCACCAAAAATTAATAATGGGCATAACGAGATCTAAAAGCTAATTTTTGCATGTCCTTGATTTAATTTTTTGCTAATGATAATCTAACCACAAGTCAATTTTAGAAAACACTGTTGCACCCTATAACATGTCCAATAAATCATCTATGAAAAGAAAAGGATATTTGTTTCCAATGGTAACTTTATTTAGTTATATATAATCAATGCACATCTTCATACGACCATCTTTGTTCTTAACAAATAGGACCGGAGCACCCTAAGGTAAAGCACTTGGATGAATAAATTCCTTGTTAAGTAGTTCCTACAATTGAGTTTTGAGTTCTCTTAACTCTGTTGGAGACATTTGTTAGGGAGGAATGGATATAGGGTAAGTACCTGACTCTAAGTCAATATAGAAATCAATATCTCTATATGGATGCATACCTAGTAAATCTAAAGGAAACACATCCTGGAATTTCGAAACCACCAGAACTGACTCTATAAAATGGAATCCCACACTCACATGCAGGAGATCTGCTACAAATATTGAGTATCCCTTCCCCACTAAATTTCTAGCCCAAAAAAGGATATAATTTTCACCAGCTTGGCCTTATACACTCTTTCTCACTCTAGCTTATCCATCCTAGGCATAACTAGAGTTATTGTCTTAGAATTATAGTTTAAGATAGTGCGATATAGAGATAACCAGGTCATACCTAAAATTACATCAAAGTCCAACATATAAATAATAATAAAATATACCAAGTCTGGAAAACACATAACAAGAATGGTAAACACGGGTTACTACCATAGACTCACCAAGTAGAATAGACATATGAACAAAATAGTCAAGAACATCACAAACCAAATTTAGATCCACCACAAACTTGACACATACATAAGAATAAGTAGACCCCAAATCAAATAAAATAGAATCCATTCGGTCATAAATAGAAATGGTACCTATGATCACCATATTAGAAGCCTCAACATTATTCTTTCTCGAAAGGCATAATAGTGAGCCTGTTCATCAATCTAAGCTAACTCTTACCCCAGTTGTACTCTTTCTCCTACACCACCATTTTCCTAACCACCCAGACTGCCTACTTTATTTCACCATCCACTCTGTGGATGACCTCTATCATTACCTCTTCTTCCTCTACTCATTGGAACTATAGATTGAGTCGGGTATTACACCTGGGTATTTGGATATTTTAAAGGACACTTCCTCTTAGTTGACCAACAATACCATAATATTAACATCCTCACTCAAGAGAAGGCCAATAAGAGAAGATCAAAAATCCACCTAGTTACTAAAACCTACAATTAAGAATCGACCTTAGCTAGAGAAGATAGTAATATGGACAAAATAGGATGAGTTAGGTAGGCCTACTGACCATGTCCCTTAGAGTAAGACACTAAAATTCCTAACATTGTAGGACCTTCGTAACCCTACTAACTTTTTCATACAATCCGAAACCTCATTGAATCCCTTTCCTACAGAAATCATATGCACAGACAAGACCTAAAGATCATAATTTAAACCCTTGACATAACATCGAATCCTCTCCTCCCCAGTAGCTAAAAACTTAGTAGCATAATGAGATAAAACATAAAACTTAGCCTCATACAATTCAAGTGACATATCAACCTATTCCATTGCGAAAAACTCATCATTCTTGTGATCATGAAGGGCCAACGACATATGCTTCTCTAAGAACAAAGTATGAAACTATTCCCAAGTCAATAGTGGTAAAATTAATTATCGTCATTTAATATACCCCTCCACTATTGCTTAACATTTTTCTCTAATAGAAAGATAACAAACTCAAATCCATATTGATACATAATAACCATATTTTATAACCTCCCAGAATAGTCAATGATGAGCTCAAAAGCATCCTCAAACTCATTACCCTAGAATATGAGGTGTTTTATTTTTAAAAAAAAATTTTAGCAGATCATGTTCAGTACCATTCATCACAAAACCCAAAATCAAATGAGGAAATGCATCAGTACTTAAAGCCTCATCCATTATAGGATCCATAATAATAGTAGGATAAACACCTGGAGCCTGAACAACAGGCTCCAGTATCAGCCAAACTACATAGAAAAGCTAACACCTGTTGAATAACCTCAACAAGCATGGGAGGCAATATTGTAATCTCAGTTGTGCTATCACCTGATTACCTACTCCTCTACAACTTTCATCTCTTTTAAATAACCCCAAGGTGGGAGAGGTGATACTGATCTTTCATGAGCCTAGATAGCAGTTGCTTGAGTTCTACCTTTATTAGGTATGGTTCAACCCTTTCTTTTCCTATCTCTCCCGCACACTCATCCTCTTTCTCTTACGGTTGGCTCAACAGTTAGAGCGGTCAGTGCGGGGGCTATTGTTTGGGTTCCATTTGACCTAGTAGTCACTACTTGCGGACAAAATATTAAAGAAAATTAGATAACCATTTGGGTCACCAAATACCAATTGGAATCAAGTTATAACATAAAAGAAGCAAGAATGACTATTTTCTTAAAGACTTACAACCTCTTAAAGAAAAGTATAGATGTCTTATTATAATTTTGCCAGACTCTAATGGACCTAGTTTGGTATAACAAGATCAACAAATATAGGCTCTGATACCAACTTTGTCATGACCCAATTGGACACGAGTAGCACCCACCATACTCTCGGGTGGGTGAACCAATAACCCTAAAAGCATTAATCAACACTTAGAGAAAATATAAGAAAGCTATTCCGTTATTAGTTTTAGATCATTTAAACTAATAGATTATGATAAAGCAAAAATCTATACTAAAAATAAAATACCCCTAGAATCCAAAAGTTGGTGTACCATAACATACTAAGAATGTCAAAAAGGTGATACAAACCCAAAACTAAAGCAAAATGCATAAATCCAAAGAAAGGACCATGACACAAAGGAAATATTACATGGTAGCTCGGATAAACTGCTCACCTTTGAAATATGGATCATTTGCTAGAATCATAATTGAGGTCTTGCAGGAGCCACTAGAATATACGATGCACTCAACAAAAGTAAAAGTAGGTGTTGTATGTACTGGTAGGGTCATTTGGCCAATCTAAGATGAAAATATGAATATTTAACCAAAACATAGTATAATAAGTTAAACCACACTCATACTAATCAACACCTAACAAATAAGTATCAAATAGGCAGTTTAGGATTCTCAAATGAAAAATCAAACCATTTTAAGCAAGGTAAGTCAAGTAAAAGCAAGTCAAGATAGGTTAAGCAATAAATCAACAGATATGCTATGGGTATTATAACCACCCTCTAATCATGACCTACAGGGAACAAATTCTATCTATGTATCGAAACCCTAAACCCAAGTGTTTGGCCAACCTTATTCTACCCATACATTGAGAGAATGTTCAGATACTAAAATCTTCCTCATTTATCCATAATATATGTCAAAATCAAGCAACAAGATAAGAAATCATTGAATTGACAATACCAAACAACATGTACTAACAAGCCATACTAAGAAGGAGTTTAAATGCTCACATAGTGTAACAACATAATTTATGAGTCATGATGGCACCTACTTTATCCCACTAGTAGGTATGTTAAACTGTAGCTCAGAGCTATAACAAATGGGCTAACTTTGTTTAAAATAGCCTAAGAGACAAAATCAATAGTTAAGGCTTCGAATAGCAATAAGATAGTCATAATAGTCAAATAGATGGATAAAGCATCAACAACCATGCCACTACCTATTAGTGTCGGTACAAGAGCTACTACTAATGGAACAAATGTAATAAAAGGGAAATACAATCTTTCTTAGAAGTTGAAAGACTAAACATATATAGTAGAATAAATAAGGGGACAACTTTGACACTGAGAGCTCACCTTATCTCTGAAATCAAATCAGCACGAACATCAAGTTAGCAAAAGCTACTGGAACTTAAATCTGCATAAAAAAGGTACAAAAGCATATTATGATTACCAAAGCCATAGATACTCAGTAGGCATCATCGGTCGACTGAGCTAAATTATAATATAAATACGATAAGACACAAGATAAAATAATTTAAGTCAAAAAAAGAGAAAACCTAGAAATAAGCTCCAACACTGTAGATAAATAATAATGAAAGACATAATATGGAAAAAAGCATAATTAATACTAAAAAATTAGCTCCCATAAGTAGGAAGTGCGGAAAAGTAAATAACACAACGCAGGCCCCATAACCTTGGAGGGTAAAATCAAAAGAAAATAAACATCCAAATTTCTATAACTTTACTAAATATCATCTATAATTATCAAACCATCCATAGCCTATCATATCATATCTATCTATTAATGTCGGACTCAAAGCAAAACTTATAGTATCATCATCATAACAATCTTAATATTATCAAAATCATAATATCATTTGTCAAACTTGAACTAAAACTCATATTATCAATATCATCAGCAATTACTAGACTTGAATAGGAACTCATAGCAATAAGTCATATCAATAACCCATACCAATAAACCATATTAAGAAACCATATAAATAAACCATTTCACTAAACCATCGAATTTGCTTGAAATTAACACCAACTCCCATATACCAAGCAACATAATCATTAAGTATTTAATCTCCTTAATGTTCCAAAATAAGAATAACAAAGGGTATAACATGAATATATTAATATATAGGAGCTAACACTAGTATTGGCCTAAGGTGGGCTGAAAAGGCCTACTTCTAATCTCTGAAATCCATTTTAAGGCAAATTTTACTCCAGACTAGACTAAAGTGTCTAAATTCATTTTTAGATGTTATATAAGCTATAACTATCCCTAAGATAGCAATTCCATCTAAAATATGAGCAACTAAGTCAATTCCACCTAAAATGGTCTCAAGCTGTCCTAAACAGTCTAAATAAGACTAATCATACCATCATGCTTCCAATACCTAAATTCCATTCCATATCTAGCATACTATCATAATTATACTATAAATTAGGTTAATCTATAAAGAACGTAAACCTAGCCTACGTAGACACCAAATAAAAGTTAAGAATTGGCTAAACTACCAATTTTCTCTTCCAAAAAGCTTTTGCAAGATGCCACTCTATCAAATCTCAATCTACTCATCAAAAAGAGAAAAATGATACCTATATTGCACTATTGTGCTTTGGGTCTAAAATTATGATAAAATCTTATATGGGGACTACTTGTGGAATCGCACTTTCAAAACTGACACCACGTTTCTCTATGCTCAAGGAATAGATATCCTAAAAAAGGGTGAATTTTGAGATCTAATGGTACTACAATTAACCCATCAATATTTTAAGGATTTTGGAAAGAGATGGAGGATTTAATCAAGAAATTGATGGAATCTTACCACAAATTCATAGAAGAAATACATAATTTAACTTTACAAATGATTCCAAATCACCCAATAATAATTCTCCCAAGTTTTAACACTTTTTAGGATTCTATATTCTTGAGAATAAGTAAGGAAATATAAGAAATTAGGCTGGGGGGGGGGGTTTAATGCTTCCCAAGTACACGGTTGATGCTCAAGCAGACACTGGACCGCTTAAGCGACCTAGTGTCACTTTAGCGACATCTGTTTGACTACATTGTACAGCTTAAGAAGTCCCTTATCTCTTAAGAAGACCTTTACAGTGCTAGCTTAGTTTCCTAAGTGATGGGCCGATCGATTTAGCACCCCCTTTCTTAAGCGGTCTAAAAGGGCGCTTAAATAGTGCATCATCACCAACACCAACTGAGACTTGGAAAAATTCCAAGTCTTAGAGAACCCTTTGATATCCATCTAGAATTCTGTATACCTAAATGAACTATGCTACCCTATTAAATTTGATGTTCTAGACTCAATGATAAAATCAAAATTTCCATCCGAGGTTATTTCGACAAAAAGTGGGTCCTACACCTATGTGTCACTTTTCTTAACTTCCAGCCAATATCTCAAAATGAGTCTAGAAGCCTCGAGACACGTACCAAGGGTCCAAGTAGCCTAAAATCGATGTTCTGGAGTTGTTAGAGCTTGTCAATTGGAATACAAGGTTGTTTGACTGAAGTTTTCTCCCGATTGATAATTTGAACCAACAAAGACTTCAAAATAGGGAATTGGCTATAAAAAAATAAATGAATTGCCCGATAACCAAACTGTCAGCTCCACCAAGTCATAAATGACTTAGGGAAACTATAGGAAAGTTCTAAATGGCAAATATAAGTTGAAATACAGAAAATGAATTGGAAATTATTACAATATCCACTATTAAAAAACTTCCATCTGCTAAAGTAAATGGTTATTATGTACCTGAAGCCTCAAATAGGTGAGGATATTAGGCCCACATAATTCTCTCGATCTCCTAAGTAGCCTTCTCTAATGGGCGGTGCCTCTACTTAACCTTAACTACTGGAATCTCTCTTGTGTGCAATCGCCTGACATCACTGGACATAGGAGCATAGGATTCTCTATGAAGGTCAACCTCTCATCCAACTAGATTGAGTCCCATCTGAGCATATGAGACAGATCAAGAATGTACCATAAAAACATAGAAACATTGAAAACAGAATGGATATCAGAAAAATTTAGGGGTAAGGCTAATTCATAAGCCACCTCACTAAATTTTGTAAAGAATCTCAAAGGGTCCAATATATCTGGGGCTGAGCTTGTAGTTTCTCCCAAACCTTATCACACCCTTCTTGGGTGACACTCAAAGGAATACCTAGTCACCCACTCCAATTCTCAAGGCACGAAACCTACGATCTGCATAAGGCTTCCACATACTCTAAGATACCATTAAGCTATCTTGAATCTCACTGACTCTATCCAAAGAAACATGAAGCAAGTCAATATCATATAGTCTAATATCGAATGTCTCAAACTATCTGATTAGAGAACGATATCGCCTACCATATAAAGCCTCAAAAGGCTCCATCTCAATACTTGAATGAAAGCTATTATTATATGAATATTTTACCAAAGCTAAGTCCTGCTCCCACTGACCTCCAAAATCAATAACACGGGCTTGGAGCATATCTTCGAGAACCTGAATAGTTCACTTCAACTTTTTGTCGGTCAGACGATGGAAGGTTGTACTATAACACCTTAAAAATCTAAGCTAATATTGGAACAACGATTCAAGTTCATTCAAAAATAAAAAAAAAAACATATTTTGGTAGTTTGAGAAGTGATTTATACATATATTAAGTCTACAAATATCTCCTAGCTTATAGACAAGTCCAAATATCCCTTACGCACTGAATTCTTATGAAAATATTGTCTTAGTCAACTTCAAATGAGCATAAATTTAGATTACAAAGAGTTTTTAAGCTCAAGACCTAAAAAGATAGATAATTAAAATATTTTTCGAATGCCTCCAATTTTACCTTAATCAGATAACAATGTTAACAGTTATGGTCAATATACTAAAGTACTAGCCAAGTTGCCAATAACTATGACTCAGGCTATAACTCATAGCCAGACCCTTTGAGTCGTCAGGAGGACTCATCATCACAGAAGTGGGGACAAAAATTTGAGTCTCAAATGATGATTCAATCTAGGATTTGTCCCCAGACCCTACGGGTCATCATTAAACTCGTCGGGACTGTTATCAACAACTTTTTAGATGATTTTAAAGGGTTGTTTGTTTTTTTTCCACTCTTTTAACCCCAAAACTACTTTGTTTCAGCTGTTAAGAGAGGTATAAGTCTATTAATCACCATAAATCCCTTATTATTTTCCAAAAATTTATTCTACGTTAGAAAATTAAGAGATTTAACTCTCAAGCAAGCCTAAGCCTGGGTTTTTTCTCAAAGATAGATTCCCAAGGCTTCAGTCAAAGATTTTATCAGTTCAGGTATGTAGGTATTCAATAAGGGATTCCTTTCACCCTTATGCCCAAAAATTTAGTTTTAAAATATGAATTTCAATCATGATTTCTATGATTTCCATGAAACTAGGGTTTTACCCAAAATAGAATTTCAAGCTTTAATTCAATACTCTTAGATATATTTACATTCATGAGCATATTTTCATAATTATTTATGATTCCTTATGACTATATTACACTATTCATAATATTCTCATGTTTATGCAATATTTACATTATATTATCTCATATTTAAAGTATATGATCAAGCTATGTATGATATATCAATTTTCAAGACTTAAGCATTATTTATCATGATTTTGTGGATCCCAGGCCATATTAGTTAGCATACCATATTTTTCTATGAAAATTAGTACTTTCAAATACTTAGAATTATGAACCTTTAGTACATTGTAAATTCATGATCTTGGACTCGTATTATGAAATTTCATATTTCTCTTTAGATTGTGAATTTTATTATGATAGTTACAATCTCTAGAGATGGCGAGTTATGAACACCCGATAACCTAGGATATGCATTATCAGTAAAACACTCAGTCTTTCGATGGCTCAAGTCATCGCTAGGCATCTAAAGTTGTCTCGAAAATTCACTTAGACCCCTCAAATTAAGCTTGTACCTATCAGGCCTCTAACCCACCCAAATTTGATCCAATCAGGCCTTTTTTTCCCTACATGGCACTCCGCATATTGTCCACTCAATAGGGGCGCGTGAGGCACAGTATATTGAATAAATAACGAATGAAAACGTGCCAAGTAGCACTGAGGGACCCATATTTTTAAATAAAATAATTTTTTTAAAAAAGGATCCCACCCCCACCCACCTAATCCAATACCCCTCCCCCGCCCCGTCTTC
Organism: Capsicum annuum; assembly: GCF_002878395.1. NCBI lineage: Eukaryota > Viridiplantae > Streptophyta > Magnoliopsida > Solanales > Solanaceae > Capsicum > Capsicum annuum. Next base: position 158,457,042 of record NC_061122.1, on the reverse strand, counting down.
ATTTTCTTTCCTACTCTTCTTTCTCTTTTATTCTTAAACTTAATTTACCTCTCATTTTTTCTACTTCTTCTCCTTTTTTGTTCTTAGTTTTGAATTTATGTGTAAATTCGATTTGAATTTTTTGGTTCTTAGTTCGATCTTTTTCTTAATTCTTTTCCGCCATTAGTTTGCCGATAAAAATGAAACTTTGCCAGAAAAAATGAAACTTTTCCGGAAAAATGTAAATTCATTTTTTTCCACTAATCAACAAAATTGTAAATTTAATTCAATTTTCATAAATCAATAAAATATTTCATCTTCCTTAATTCATTTTGAGTTTTCTCCATTAAATTTATCATTGTAGAAGAGGAAGAATTTTGTCAGAAAAAATGGAGCTATGCCAGAGGATTTTTGAGTACAAGATGAAGAAGAAAAGGGTGTATGTGGTGGGGCGGGGCAGGGGGTATAGTTTTTTTTTTAAAAAAAGTTATACTTTTTTAATTATAATTTAATTATTTAAGGAATATTTTTTATTTAATTTTGAATTCAACACCAAGTGTCATCGTTTAGTTCGTCGTTTGTGCCACGTAAGGCAAGTGTAACACACTCTCTATACCTTTTCTTGGTTGTGTAAAAAAGTCTTGATTGGATTAAAATTTGGGTGGGTTAGGGGCCTGATAGGCATAGGCCTTAGTTGAGGGGTCTAAGTGAATTTTTGGGACAAATTTGAGTGTCTGTCAATGACTTAAGCTGTCATTCAATTTTCATGATTTAGAATACTTCTAGGCACAGAACTTATTTTTCAACATCAGGAATTCAGTATTATTGAGCTATTTTGTATATCGGCTTATATTCCATTGGGAGTAGTACTTAGTGTCGAGTGAACGCAGGGATGGAGGCTCACCCGTCACTTAGGTTGAGACCTTTAGTAGAAGTTCCAAAGTTCCAGAACTACAATGCCACCATAGGTTCTAAAGGGTCACCTGTCAGACCAGGATTTATACCTTAGTCCTTTTGGACATCAATTTAGCGGTACCATGTCAGATCAGCCTTTATACCCTGGCAAGGTATATTGGGCCCTTTTTACTAGGGTTTATACATCAAACTCCATTCATAGGTCACATGGTTATATGTCGGTAAATAGTTTCTCCCCATACTCAAAACTCAGTTATTGTGTGACCTTGTAATTAGTTTATTCAATACAATATTGATCACTTACATGTTTATTTACTTGGTCATTGCATCTTTTCACATCCCACTATTTCAGACCAAGTATGATACATTACCCTCAGTTTAGTTTTACTTTGTTTTATACTATGAATGTTCAAACAATCACTACATATCAATATATATGGATTTTATATAGGGTCATTGTACTACTGTTCAGCTACATGTATCCAGTTTGCACTCAAGTTCATCTCTTTATTTTCAGTTACTATTCCGTATAAGTTTACATCATATGAAACATTAACTTGAGATTAAAAATAACAGCTATCCTTCTACCGCTTCCCAGTTTACAGAAATATTTTAGCTCACGATTTAAAGATTTCACTATGCCTCACAACTGTTATGTACGGACATGTTTTAAATACGTATTTTAGCAAATGACTTATGTCCTCAGTCATAAAGCATATTTTAACTATTTTCATTACTAGAGCATATTTCCCATACTCAGTATACTCCAACGTACTAATTGCATACCTCTTCTTCATTCATTTTTCATGTGATGTAGATTCAGGTGCTTACTATCAAGATCATAGTCAGCCAGATCATACCATTCAACCAACAGGTGATGAGTTCTCTTATTTCGAGGACTCAAATCAGTTGCATTTTCAGTATTTTATTTTCTTATACGTATGTAATGATTAGGGATAGTTGGGGGTCATGTCCCGACTACTTGTAGTCAGTATTAGTAAAGGCTTTATAGATAGTCAATTAGGGTTATTGTATGTAGTTTGAGTTCCCTTTATTTCAGATTACAACATTGTAAACTTTGAACAGTAATGTATTGAAACAACTTATCTAATGATTATACTTCTGCCCAGTCAATTTAGCTTTTGTATTTGTTTTAATTAGTTGCTCAAGCATCATGCCAGTACCATTGGTTATTTTAGGATTACTTGTGGTTCTAAGCATCGTGTTACGACAGGGGTAGTCTTGGGTCATGACAAGTACTAAGATCCACTTGAATACCCAACTCCTCTTGAAAAGCCCTCCAAATCCTAAAGTAAACACTAAACCTTGATATGAAGTGATAGATATAGGAACATAATGCAAACAGACTACCTTACGAACATAGATATAGGCTAATCTCTTAGCACTAAAGGATATCTGAATAGGAATGAAGTGTGCCAACTTAGTAAACCGATCCACTATGACCTAAGTATCATCAGAACCACAGTAAGTTCGAGGAAAACCACAAAGTCCATGGTAATTTACTCTCAGTTCCACTCGAGAATGGGTAAGCTGTGAATCAAGCCAATGGGTCTTTGATACTCGGCCTTTACCTGCTGACAACATAGGCAACAAGCTACAGAGTTCTCCATATCTCTCTTCATACACTCCACCAATAATGTTGTCTCAAATATCTATAAATCTTAGTTGTATCCTAGTAAATATAATGTCTGGACCTGTGAGCCTCACATAAAATCAATTGAATCAAATTATCGACCCTTGGAATGTAAATATGGCTATCAAATCTCAAGACACCCTTAAAATCTATGGTATGCCTCTTGGAATCACCACTCAATACCTAATCACGAACGAAGCAAAGTTTCATATCCTCAAACTGATGACTTGGAATCTGCTCAAATCGCGAAGACCTCATCTCAAAACTTACAAGAATGATCCTAGGGTCTGAAATATCAAGTTGCACCATCAAATTGGTTATGGAATGAACACTTTGTGCCAATGGCCTTTGAGAAGGTGAGATAGAATTCAAACTACCCATACTCACTGCCTTTTGGCTCAAGGCGCCAGCTAACATGTTTGCCTTGCCCAGATGATACAAGATAGGGATATCATAATACTTAAGCAACTTTATCCATCTATGCTGCCTAGAATTTAGCTATCTCTAGGTTATAAGATGTTGAAGACTATGATAATCCATGGAGATCTTACAATGCGTGTTATAAAGATAATAAATATATATCTTAAGTGACAAAACCACCACTACCAACTCCAAATAATTAGTAGGGTAGTTGAGCTCATAAACCTTCAGTTGCCTCGATGCATAAGCAATAACTCCACCAAGTTGCATAAAAACAAAAAATAAACCAACACTAGAAGCATCACAATATAAGGTGAATCCCTCACTCTCAATGGGAAGAGCCAACATAGGAACTAAAGTACGAAATCCCTTAGCTTTCCAAAGCACGACTCACAGTCCTCAAACAATAAGAAAGGAATCTCCTTTTTAAGTTTATTTGGGCATCTGCATTGTAATAGTAGAAAAACTCTTGACGAACTGTCTATAGTAATCAGCCAAACTAATAAAGCTACAAACCTTAAAGGAGATATAGGCCTGGCCCAGTCACTGTTAGCGTCAATCTTTTATAGGTCTACCATAATCCCTTACTTAGACACCACTTGCCCATGGAATGTCACCAACTCAAGCCAAAATCATACCAAGAGAATTTGGCAAAAGCCTATGATCTCTGAAAGCCTGGAGCACAATTCTCAATATTGAATATGCTCCTCTCTACTTTTCAAATATAAAAGGATGTCGTTGATAAACACAATCACAAAGGAATCCAAATAAGGCTTGAATACGTTGTTTATCAAATCCATAAATGTGGCCAGGGCATTAGTAAACCTAAAAGACATCACTAGGAACTCATAATGACCATAGCGGGTCCTAAAGTTTGTCTTTGGGATATCCTCTACCCAAATCCTCAACTGATTGTAACCAGATCTCAAATCAATCTTAGAAAATACCACTACATCCCGAAGTTGGTCGAAAAAATCATCAATGCAAAGCATAGGATATCGGTTCTTTATTGTCACCTCATTAAGCTATTTATAATGAATGCATATATGCATGGAACCATCCTTTTTCTTCACGAACGATAGACGAGCTCCCTAAGTAAACACACTTGGTCTAATAAAATCCTTACCAAGAAGGTCTTAAAGTTAAGAATTCAACTCTTTAAGTCCGATAAGAGCCTTATGGTAAGGTGCCATAGAAATAGGTCAGGTGCCCGAATCAAGATCAATAATATAACTTATATCACACTCAAGAGGAAAACCAAGTAGATCGACAAGGAAAACATCAGGAAACTTAATAACTGTAGGAATAGAATTGACCGATGGACATTCCATACTAATATCATGAATGTAAGAGAGATAAGACTCGCAACCTTTAGAAAAAGGTCTCCTAGCCCAAACAAAAGAAATAATCCCCATCGACTCATGGATAATAGCTCATTGCCACACAACCAAGAGTACACCATACATGGCTAAGGTAAGGATCTTGGTAAAACAATTTATGACCGCATGATAGTGGGATAACTGGTCCATGCCCAGAATCACATCAAAATCCACCATATCTAATATAATAATATCAACATGAGTATCAAAATCTTAAATAGTCATAATACATAATCTATAAACCCGATCCACAACTAAAGAATCACCCACGGGAGTAGATACACATAATGGCACAAATAATGAATTCCATGATAACTCTATTGTAGGGCATAATAAGAAAACACATAAGAATAAGTAGACCTAAATCAAATAAAGCAAAAGCTGACATATGGCACACCAAGATCATACTTATGATAACAACATTCGAAGACTCAACCTTAGGTCTAGTAGGTAAACATACAACTGGCTATGCCTGCCACCTGGTTAGGCTCCTGATCGATCTCCCATCTTACCTGCCCAAAAACCTCAATGAACACCTTGGGGACCAACCTTATGACCATGCATGCCACCTCTATCTAGGGGTGGAACTAACCGAATTAGTGTAAAACAATAAACTAAAAGAACCATCGCTTCATGATTGGAACACTCTTTCGAGAAATAGCCAAAAGCTTTATAGTTATAATATTCCCCAGCGCTGTACCAAACTCCAAAGATCCAATTGACCCAAAATAACCACCACGACTAGAATCACCAGTTGACAAACCCCTTAAAGACAGACTACTACCCATGCCAGGACGACCACTAAAACTAGACTGCCCTCCATTGGTAATCTAAAGTGTGGCCTGAATGGGTCTACTACTAACCCTGATGCTGATATGGCTGATGCAAAAGGTACCAAACCTAGGAACCATTACCTCTGAATTGTGAGCTACTATAACTACCACTGAAATTAGCCTAATAATGCGCCCTCTTAACACTTCCCCCTTAGGCCTTGCAATGCATCTCCTGTATAACCTAAGCAAGAAACCTACCAACAACAAACAAACATAGTGTAGAGATACGAAGAGGAAGTCTCAATCCTTAAACAAAGCAATGAACCCTCTCATAATCTATAAGTAAAATAGAAGTAGCATGTATATCCAACTCATAAAATTGATCCTCATACTCGTAGAAAGTCATGGATCCCTACTCCAACCCCTAAAATAAATCCCTTAAATGATCCCTAAGACTGCGAGACATATATTTCTCTAAGAAGATCTCAAAGAGCTGAGTCCATGTCAATAGGGGAGATCTAGCAGGCCTGGAATCAAGAGGACCTCTCAACCAATGTCGAGCTACTAATTTAAACTAAAAAGTAGTGTTATCCATACCATGAGTCTCAACTAGGCCCAAATTACAAATCCAATTCTCACAAGCAACCAAGAACTCATACATATCCTTGTCGGGTGCACCAGAAAACCTAGGTAGAGCCAATCTCAATAAATTGCCCAATATCTTATGCTCTTCAACAAACATAGTAGGTTGTTCAGCTAAGCAAGAAGCAACACTAGAGGGACTTCAACTCTAGGAGCCATAGCTACAGGTTGTGCCCCTGCCTCATTACTACTCTGATCTATAGACTATGTACCATTAGAAGGTCCACCACCGACTAATCCCAAAAGATGCACCAAAGCATACTAGAGTACTAAATAATAAATAGACCTTGTTGGAGCTTAGGATAGTCCTTGGACCACCGTTGGCTGGGGTGAAAGAATATCTGGCTCGATAGTAAAAATAGCTACTGAAGGCCCCCTATCCTAGCCCCTAGATGGTGACACATCCCTAGGTTTTCCACAACCTCTAGATCCTCCATAAACAATGATAATATCCCTAGCCTCAGTTTTAGGATCCTCATCTCGTGTAGTAGTAGCACGTGTCCTAGCCATCTGCAAAAAAGTCAAATCAAAGGAATTCTTTAGAAATCAACTTAGAATTCCAAATGAGTGATTGAAGTGAAGAACTCCTAAGAATGTTATATAGCCTCCTAAAGAATAGCAACAAATGTCATTGTTTTGATCTATGGGACTCTACTAGACACTTTCTTTTATACTAACAATACTTGTGAACCTAGGCCCTATACCATTTTGTCACAATTCATGTTACAAGTCATGATGGCACCTACTTTATTTCGGCAATAGGTATGCCAAATTGTATCCTAGAACTATAAGCAATGGGATAACTTGGTTAAATTTAGTCTAAAAGTCTAAATCAATAATGAAAGGCTACAATAGCAATAAGACAATCATAATAGTCAAATAGATAGATAAAGACACAACAACCATCTCACAACCTAGTAGTGTCAGTACAAGATCTACTATAAATGGAACATAAGCACGGAAATAGTCAAATACAATCTGACTTGGAAGATGAAAGACTCAACATAGATAATAGAAAGAAAAAAGGGCAACTCGAACTTTAAGATTTCACCCTATCCCTAAAATCAACACAACGCCAACGTCACTTTCGTGGTGGCTACTGCTACTAGGATCTGCACCAAAAAGGTATAGAAATGTAGTATTAGTACCAAAACCATGGGTACTCAACAGGTATCATCGATCGATTGAGCTAAATTATGATATAAATATGATAAGATACAAGACAAAATAAGCTTAGTCAAGTAAAAAAGGGAAAACCTGGAAATAAGCTCTTACACTGTGAATAAATAATCACAACATGTGTATATAAAAATCATAATTAACACTAAAAAATTGGCCCCATAAGCCAAGTAGTGTAGTAAAGTAAATAACCCAATGCATGCCCCCATAAGCTCGGAGGGTAAAACCAAAGGAAAATCAATAACCAAAGATCCATAACTTTATCAAATATTAGTTATAACAACCAGACTATTCATACCGTATCATATCATACCTAACTATCAATTTTGGACTCGAATCGAAACTCACATCATCATCATCATAACATTCTTAATAGTAACAACATCATAACATAAATTGTCAAATTTGAATCAAAACTCATATTATCAATATCATTATTAAGTCTGCAAGAGCTAATATTAGTTTAGGCCTAAGGTGGGCCAAAAAGGCCCACTTCTAATTTTCAAAATTCATTTTTAGGAAAGTTCAACCCCAAACTATGCTAAGGTGTTTAAATTTATTTTTAGATGTTAAATAAGCCATAACTATCCCTAAGATAGTAATTCCATCTAAAACATGAGCAATTAAGTCAATTCGACCTAAAAGGGTATCAAGCTAACCTAAATAGTCCAAATAAGACTAATCATACCAATCATGCTTCCAATAACAAAATCCCATCCCATATCTAGCATAATATAATAATTATATAATAAATTAGCTCAATCTTTGAAGAAGGTAAACTTAGCCTACCTGGATGTCGAATAAAAGCTCGAAGAATTTACTAAACCACTGATTTCTCCATTCGAGAAGATGCCTCAAGATTTCCCGCTATGAAAATTGCATTCCACTTATCAAAGAGGGAACAATGATACCCATATTGCACTATTTTGCTTCGGGTCCAAAATTATGTAAAAATTCCATGTGGGGCCTGTTTGCAAAATCACACTTCTAAAATTGACACAACATCCCTTTATGCTCAAGGAACATTTACCCTTTAAAATAGGTGAATTATGTGCTATAAAGGTGCTATATTCAACCCACCAATATTTTAGGGATTTTGGAATGAGTTGGAGGATTTAATCAAAGAATTTATGAAAGTTTATCACATATTTAGAGATGAAACACATAATTTAACTCCATAAATGCTGTCACCCACCAATGATTCTTCCAAGTATTCACACTTTTATAGGGTTGTTCTTAAGAACGGGTGAAAAAGGAAAAAAATTGGGCTAAGTGGGATTTTTATAGGCTTCCCAAGTACATGGGCACCGCTTAGGCAACCACCGCTTATGGGGTAGGGGCTACGATTAAGCAGACTACTACTAGGCCAGCTCAATCGCTTAAGTGATGGGATAGTTTATTTATCTCCCACTTTACTTAAGCGACACAGAAGGGCATTTAAGCGGTGCACCAGCACCAACTAAGACTTGAAAAAATTTCAAGTCTCCGTCATCCCCTTGGGATTTATTAAAAATCCATATGCCACAAACTATGCTACCTTATCAAATTCGATATTACAGACTCAATGGTAGAATCCAAATTTCCATCCGAGGTCGTTTTGATGAAAAGTGGGTCCACCCATGTGCAATTTTTCTTAACTTCTAGCCAATAGCCCGAAATGAGTTTAAGAGCCTCAGAACTCAGACCAAAGGTCAACCTAGCGTGAAATCAATGTTTTAGAGCTATTGGAACTGTTAGAATTAACATACGTGGTTATTTAACTAAATTTTTTTACTCAATATCCAATTTGAACTAGTGAAGACTTCAAAAATAGGGATTGGCTCTAAAAGCCAAACGAACTATCCGTTAACCAAACTACTAGCTTTGGCAAGTAACTTGAGATAGCTATAGGAAAGCTCTAAATAGCAAAAATAAGTAGAAATATAGAAAATGACCTGAGGGTCATTACACATAGTCTAAATTAGATTAAACTACAATACCATCACCCACTTTAAAAAAGCTTGTACACCTCCACTAAGTTGAAGCCTTGCCCTTTCGTTCAATTTTTGCTTGATTTCTGTCTAAGAAGAGCATACAATCACATAATTAATAAAATGACCTACCACGTTAAGATTATAACTAACACTCAACCCCTAAGGCCATGTTTATGATTATTCTCTCCCCATTCTAAGACATTTCTATGTTAATTCACCCAAAACTACCAATTCCATAGATGATTTAGTGAATGATGACATGAAAGGGTAAATTAACCATTGTTAACCAAAGTCCATTGATTTTATACCCAATTTACTCCTTTACACCAGAAAACCAACAAAATTCAGCCCTTGATCCCCCTCAAAATAAGCAAACTAGTAATTCTAAGGCTATATTATTGATTTACTAGTTAATGGGGATGAATTATTAGCTTGATGATGAAATATAACTAAAAATTAATGGTTTTCACCATAAATTGCCGCTGATGAAGACTCAAACATTTCTTGAAAAATAAACCATTTTGGGGCATTTCTAAAGCAATACTCGATTGCATCGACTGGTTTCTATAAAAGGAATTATCCTGCTTTTGAGAATTTTTATATAGAGACATGCATGTCGCTATAGTGATTTCGATGGGATAGAAATTTTATTTCCTACTAAAATCTCCTTTTTCATAACATAACTTAAATCCAAGACAGTCCAAACAGTATCCTTTATGCTAAGATCAATTTCGAGTGTTCTACTTACCCAAATTTAATTCTATAAAAGCCTATGGGTTTCTTATCGTCTTATCTAATTACAAATTAAATAAAACATCCCCTTTAATTACCCAAATTATTTCTAGATTTCCTTAGCATATTTCGCTTCAATTTCATCCAAAACAAGACTAGCCTGAAATTGATAATTTCAAATTCAGGAAGTTTTTTAGCATGAAATTTTAAACGAGAGGCTTATACATAATGAAGGAAAAGGTCGTTTCACTGAACCTACTCCAAGCCTCGCAAAAACCACAACCTCAACCACACATCACCTTAGAAGTATAACATACAACTAACTAGAAAATGTGCCTAACAAGAATACAATATAATGCAAGGCAATACACAAGTTCGCCCTAATGGAAACAATCACAACCTTATAGTCTCCCAAAGGAAACAAACTTAACCCTAACATACACAATCACAATCTTATATTCTAGCAAAATACAAGTACTATCCGTTAGTAATAGTCACTATTAAGCCTACTATGCTAAAATGGCACTTCAAGAATAGTACACTCTCCTTTGAGAGAATGAAGGACCCTAGTATCTTTTGTACATACTGTTAGTAATTCTTTCTTCAATTTTTAGTCCCATAAATAGTGTCAAATTAATACAGGCCAACGATTTTATGGAATGATTCATCGTCGTTAAACCCACTACTATTATTAACACACATTGTCACCAACATAACCTCACAATTATCCCTACAATCACCACTACGTTGCAGTTAAAAAAATTTGAATCGGCCAGAAACAGTTATCTCCGTCTCTCTATCTTTTTTATCATCATGAAAGATTTACTTATTTTACATAACCCATTTTCATATTCATCGACACACCCGAATTATCATATAGTAAAACCTTTCTAAATTAACACTCAGTAAATTAATCAACTCACTAAGATAATATTTTTTACTGGTTCCGACTTTGGCTTGTGGTAAAAATTACCAATTTCGATACGATAATTAGTTTATATATTTTTGGAAGACCCCTGTATAAATATATTATTCCACTTTTATTATAAATTAACAATTCTACAAAATGATAAAAATATCTAAGACAATTTATTGAAATATAATTCTCGTACTTTATTTTTTTTGTTAATAGTTAAATCTAGTTAAAGGTCATCTCTAACTTCTATTATTACATCTAAAAGTTCTGGTGTTGTCTTCTCGAAACGCCCCAAAATATTATGAAGAGTCCTAGATATGAAAAGTGTTTCCTTACTAGTAACAGGTTCCCAAGGTATTATTGTTCAAACTTCATCATCAACGCTATTTGAACCAATGGTATCAATAATTTTCTATATTTCTACTACTACTACTACCACCACTACTACCACTACTACCACTACCACCACAACTACTAATACTATATTACCACTACTACACTACTACCACTGCAACCACTACTACCACTACCACCCCCACTACCACCACTACCCAAACTACCACCACCACCACCACCACCACTAATACTACTACTAAGACTACGACTACTACTACCACTACCACTACCACTGCCACTACCACTGCCACTACCACCCCGACCACCACTACCATTACCACCACTACTACTACCACTTCCACT